>NW_012116154.1:6028138-6091265 GCF_000951035.1 Colobus angolensis palliatus | reverse complement strand
CTCCTGACCTCGTGATCCGCCCATCTCGGCCTCCCAAAGTGCTGGGATTACAGGCTTGAGCCTATTGCTGAGTTTTTATCCTGAATATGTATTTGATTTTGTCAAACGCTTTTTCTGCATATATTGAGCAGTCATATGGTTATGTTCTTTATTCTATTAATATGGTATATTCTATTAATTGATTTACAAACATTAAAGTAACATTGCATTAAAAGCATTAAAACAAGCATTAAAAGAAAATAGTTTTGTTAATGCCTAGACTACCAAGTATATATATAATTTTTTTTATTATTTGAGACGGAGTCTCGCTCTGTCGCCTGGGCTGGAGTGCAGTGGCGTGATCTCCACTCGCTGCAAGCTCCACCTCCAGGGTTCACGCCATTCTCCCGCCTCAGCCTCCTGTGTAGCTGGGACTACAGGCGCCTGCCACCATGCCCGGCTAATTTTTTTTTTGTATTTTTAGGAGAGACAGGGTTTCACTGTGTTAGCCAGGATGGTCTCGATCTCCTGACCTCGTGATCCGCCCACCTCCTGGCCTCCCAAAGTGCTGGGATTACAGGCGTGAACCACTGCACCCGGCCCCAAGTATGTTTTTAAAATAATTTCAACTTTCATTTTAGATTCAGGGGACACATGTGCAGGTTTGTTACCTGCGTGTATTTCATGATGCTGAGGTTTGTGGTACTATTTATCCCATCCCCCTAGTACTGATCATAGTACCCAATAGTTTTGCAACTCCCTACCTCCCCCACAGAAGTCCCCAGTTTCTATTGTTGCCATCTTGATATCTGTAAGTAACCAGTGTTTAGCACTCACTTATAAGTGAGGATATGTGCTATTTGGTTTTCTGTTCCTGTGTTAATTCACTTAGAATAATGTCATCTAGCTGTACCCATGTTGTTGCAAAGGACATGATTTCATTATATTTTATAACTGTGTATATTCCATGGTGTATATGTACCACATTTTCTTTATTCAGTCCACCATTGATGAGCACCTAGGCTGATTCCATGTCTTTGCTATTGTGAATAGTGCAGTGATGAAAATGCAAGTGCATCTGTATTTTTGGTAGAATGATTTATGTTCTTTTGGATATGTACACAGTCATGGGATTGCTGGGTCAAATGGTAGCTCTATTTTACATTTTTTGAGAAATCTCCAAACTGCTTTCCACAGTGAATAAACTAATTCACATTCTCACCAATGGTATGTAAGCATTCTCTTTTCACTGCAGCCTTACCAGCATCTGTTGTTTTTTGACTTTTAAATAATAGCCACCCTGACTGGTATGAGATGGCATCTCTTTGTGGTTTTGATTTGCATTTCTTTGTTGACTAGTGATGTGTGGAACAGTTTTTCATGTTTGACCATTTGTATGTCTTCTTTTGAGAAGTACCTCTTCATATCTTTTGCCCATTTTTTACTTGGCTTGTTTTTTGCTTGTTGATGTTTAAGCTTCTTAGAGATTCTGGATATTAGACATTTGTCAGATGCATAGATTGTGAATATTTTCTCCCATTCTACAGGTTGTCTCTTTATACTACTGATAGTTTCTTTTGTTGTGCAGAAGCTCTTTTATTTAATTAGGTCCCAGTTGTCAATTTTTGTTTTTGTTGCAGTTGCTTTTGAGGACTTAAATAAATTCTTTCTCAATGCAAATGTCCAGAATGGTTTTTCTTAGGTTTTCTTTTGTGGTTCTTATATGTTACGATCTTACATTTAAATATTTAATCTATCATGAGTGAATTTTTATATATAGTGAAAGATAGGGGTACAGTTTCATTCTTCTGCATATGGCTAGATAGCTATGCCAGTACCATTTACTGAATAGGGGGTCCTTTCCCACATTGCTTATTTTTCTCAGCTTTGTTGAAGATCACATAGCTGTAGTTGTACAGCTTTATTTCTGCTTTCTAGGTTCTGTTCCGTTGGTCTATGTGTCTGTTTTTGTACCAGTACCATGCTGTTTGGGTTACTGTAGCCTTATAGTATAGTTTGAAGTTGGGTAATGTGATTCCTCCAACTTTGTTGTTTTTGTTTAGGATTGTTTTGGCCATTCAGGCCCTTTTCTGGTTCTGTAAGAATTTGAGAATAGTTTTTTATAGTTCTGTGACAAATGACATTGGTAGTTTGATAGGAATAGCATTAAAACTGTAGATTTCTTTGGGCAGCATGGGCATTTTAATGATATTGATTCTTGCAATCCATGAGCATGGGATGTTTTTCCATTTGTTTGTGTCATCTGTGATTTCTTTCAGCAGTGTTCTATAGTTCTCCTTGTAGAGCTCTTTCATCTGATAGGACCTTCTGAGCATGGAAAGCAGTTTCTGTAAGGGCAAAGCTCAGGAGCAAGTAATGGCTGAAAACTCAGACTTTAGAGGGTACATGGTGATCAGCGGTAGAAGATAGAACTTAGCTAGAAGATATATTTACACTTGCTAAGCATTCTAGTCTTTATCTTCTGGACCACCAGATGCCAGCAAGGTCTTTAATAATCAAATTAGTTTTTGTTTCATTTTGTCTTGGCATTTATTGCTGGCAGCTCTGTGAGAGGGGGACAGATAACAGGTCAAGCAAATAGACTTTTTGCTTCTTGGGTTGAGAGAAGGTTAGTGTAAAAATAAAGAGTGGCCAAATTTAAAAAGTGTTTATGACATAAAATTGACAAGATTTGCTCACATTGATATAAGGGAGAGTGTGGGTGGCGAGATGGATACAAGGGAATTATCTGAGGGCCATAGAGAGTAGACAGCCTCTTGAGGAGCTGCCAAACAAGAAATTAACCTAAACACAACCCCAGAGGTCGAACAGGCTGTCCCTATGAATCATTAACTAAGAGGCTAGGAAAAGAGAAAGAATCCAGGGAAGAGTAAATGTACAGAGACCTTGGAAACCACGCTAACAAGACAAATTTTAGCAGAGGATCTATAGTGGATTCTAAGCAGATTTTCTGAGCTGCAAAGAACATGGGAAAAACGAGTTTAGGCTGGACGAGCTGACTCACACCTGTAATCCTAGCACTTTGGGAGGCCAAGGTGGGTGGATCACATGAGGTCAGGAGTTCAAGACCAGCCTGGCCATCATAGTGAAACCCCGTCTCTACTAATAATACAAAAATTAGCCAGGCATGGTGGCACATGCCTGTAATCCCAGCTACTAGGGAGGCTGAGGCATGAGAATTGCTTAAACCTGGGAGGTGGAGGTTGCAGTGAGCCAAGATCGTGCCACTGCACTTTCAGCCTGGGAAACAGTGAAACTGTGTCTCAAAAAAGAAAGAAAAAAATGACTAAACTCCACGCCTTTAGTTTGTTGAAGATAGAGCTGTATAAATAAAATAAAAATTAAAATATTTTGTAAAATAAAAAAAATTTTGTAAAAATTTAAAAATTGGAATTAGTCTAAACCCTTGTTGAAGTGAACTCAAGATATTATAAGGATAATGGTATTGATTATTAATTCTCCCCCAGCTAATGTACTTCTTGTAGGTGACTCAGACACTGTACAGAGACCTTCATTAACTCTGAAATCACAAAGGAATCATTCAGAAAGCAGCTCCTTTAAATACCTAATAGTTAGTGCTGCCAAAGTGTTAAAGCACCTTTTCAAAGCATTAAGGAACTGGGCAGATACAAATAGATGCGATGACTATGTATAAAACATAAATTAAGACATACCTCATATTTGATTTACAGTGTTTAAAAAGGGCCCTTTTTAAGTGTAAGATTCTGTGAGCTAATATTTCCTGTCCACGACATTCTAATTTTTTAAATTGTGAACCATCCGGATTTGCTGTTGGTATGAATCAAGTTTTTTATTTAATTAAACCAGCTTATCTGTTCACTCATCATAATTAATCCATTCCTATCTTAATTATTTTTTCATTTTCAGAGCCAATCATATATTCATACAAATACGGAAAAATCTAAGTCAATTTTTAATATAAATAAGAGCACAGAATACCCATTGGATATGTGTATATGTTTCCTTCACATATTTAGAAAGGCTCAAAATAACGGAGTTCATATTCTGCCACAAACACAGATACCAGAGAAAAAAATTTCAGTTCATTCATTTACCTCGTGACACCAATTATCTAAATACCACCGTTTCCCAAGATTTCAGAATCTTGCTTTTATTAAACCCATTGAATGATGAATTATAATGTAGGAGGCCTTTCTGTTACTGGAGGCAATTGCAGGGAAACCATGCCTATCAGTTCATTTTTGTCACTGGTGCATGTGTGGCTTTTTTCATTCACTCATTTATTAATTGAGCAAGACTGCAATCATTAGAGATGCAGCCGTGAGTGAGACAAAAGAAGGTTTCAACTCCCTTTGAGCTTAAATTTTAGTGAGGGAGGCACACAATAAACAAATAAACAATGATGAGTAATCCACAAAGAATTAAGGAAGTAGAAGGTGATTCAGTGACTTCTATAGATGGAGTGCTCAGAGAAGGCCTCTCTGAGGAGGTGGCATTAAAGCTGCCAGTTGAATGACAAGAGGTGCCATGAGATGATCACAGGACTAAGCATTCCAGGACGACATCATAGCTAAAGCGAAGGTCTGCGAGTGGGAATATAATCTAAGAATCAAGTGAAAGCCAGTGCTGCTGGAGGGACATAAACAGGAAAAGTGGTAAGAGATGAGCCTGGGGAGAGAGAGAACATTCATCATAAGGAGTGTACCTTTCATTCAAAGGTCTGTAAAGAGCTGATGGGACTTTTAAACAAAGTAGTGATGTGATTTGATTGACATTTTGGAAAAATCAGTCTGGTTGCTCCATGGAAAATGAACCAAATGGGGCAAGTGTGAAAACAGGGAGATGGAATCTGGATGAAAGGTGAGTATGGCTTGCATCTGGTAGCAGAAGGGACAGAAGTAGATTAACTCAGGATTTGTTTAGTGGTAGAGTGAGAGAACTTATTGATGTGTTGGCTCTTGGAGGGTGTATTATAGAAAGAAAAGAATCCATCAAGGATAATACAATTGTTTTTTATTTCATAAGCTTTAGGACTTTAACATCACTTGGTCATTTCATGCATTTATTCCATCGGTCATTGTAAAGATTGATTCTTTTCACAGTTGTATATTTCCTTGATTAGAGCAAACTATGGTGTATGACTTTCTGGGTTCAAATCTGGGCGTTCTAATTTAGTGGCCATATGCTCTTGAGCGAGTTTTCTAACCCTTCTGCCCTTTAGTTTCCTTGCTTAAGAAACATGGTAATAATGTTACCTGTTTCATAGGGCTGTAGTCAGCAGTGACTAAGGAAATGCAAATAGAAGTGTACTTAGCACACTACTGGACCGCAGGAAGCACTCACTAAATGTTAGAAATAAGGTGCTATAGCAAAAGACTCTATTAACAGAGTAAACAGACAACCTACAGAATGGAAGAAAATATTCACAAACTATGCATCCAAAAAGGATCGAATATCCAGAATCTGTAAGAAACTTAAATCAAGCAAAAACCAAATACCCCATTACAAATAGACAAAGACATGAGCAGACACTTCTTAAAAGACATACGAGTGGCCAAAAAGCATGAAAAAATGTTCATCATCACTAATCATCAGAGAAATGCGAACCAAAACCACAATGAGATACAATCTGACACCAGTCAGAATGGCTATTATTAAAAAGTTCAAAAACAACAGACACTGGCAAGGCTGCGGAGAGTAGAGAATGCTTATACACCACTGGTGGAATTATAAATTAACTCAGCCACTGTGGAAAAGTTCAGAGGTTTCTCAAAGAATTTAAAATAGAGCTACCATTTGACCCAGCAATCCCATTCCTAGATGTATACCCAAAGAGAAATAGATCATTATACCAAAAAGACACATGCACTTGTATGCTCATTGCTGCACTGTTCACAATAGCAAAGACATGGAATCAACCTAGGTGCCCATCAGTGGTGAATTAAATAAAGAAAATGTGGCACATATACACCATGGAATACTACACAACCAAAAAAAGAGAGAATGCAATGTCCTTTGCAGCAACATGGATGCAGCTAGAGGCCATACTCCTAAACTAATTAACGCAGGAACAGAAAACCAAACACTGCATGTTCTCACCTGAAAATGGGAGCTAAACATTGAACACACATAGGCATAAACAGAACAATAGACACTGTGGACAGCTAGTGGCGGGAGGAAGGGAGGCGGGTGTGAGTTGAAAAACCATCAGGTACTATCCTCACTGCCTGGATGCAGTATACCCAGGTAACAGACCTGCACATGTACCTCCTGTGTCTAAAATAAGAGTTGAAATTTAAAAAAAAATTAGGTACTAAATTTCTCTTATCCTCCTTACAATTGTGCAGTCAAGTCTCAGCACCTCAAAATGAGTTAACATGTTTTTAAGAAACAATAAATTTCTGTTTCTTATATCATTACATAATTATTTTATGTATAATTTAGATACTATTTTTCAGAATTTCTTAACCCTTTCGAATATATTTTTACCTTCTATATCTGGCAGTATTTGTCTCTTTTTAAAGTGGCTTTTTTGTTATTTCGGTTTTGAAAATCTGCTGAGGGCTTTTAGATTTATTGAATATTATCAGCTTTATTGTGAAGTTAGCGTTTTCAGCTCTTAAATGGAGCAAGGGAGGATGGGCATTCTGATCTCAAGATTATACAAATTATGTGAAAGCTTAATATAACTGCCTCCGTCAGTGCCATAACACCGCATGGGCCCCGCTTTAATGCACAGCTCCTCCGATGGGTGTCCTGCTTTTTCTCTTTGGACTTAGAACCATATTGAATCTAAGGCTGGAAAACACCCTATTTGTTTAGATCACAGGACAATCCAGAAGACCTTATATTTCTCTGAATCTCTGATTTCTATGTAAACACTGGTTCCTGTCACTCTGCCAGGCTGCAGCTGCATTTCAGACTTTCATGATTGGTTATTTGCTTCTCAAAATAGGCTTGAGAACAGTAGGAAAATAGAGTAGGTCAACACAGCATATGGTTAAATTTTCACAGACAGATGTGTTTGAGAATAATAGGGAAATTCTTTTAAACTGTTATCTTTGTTATAAATGTGGTATGCGGATGTTTCATAGTTATGACTGGAATAGAGGTACTTTTAGCAAATGGTACTTTTCATAAGATTACACATTAACCTAATTTTTGAAAACTATATTCATGTTTCACTGAAGGTAGCTGGGCAAGGAATAGCTCTTTGCTCTTAGAATCTTACAGTGCCATCATTGATGCAGAATTGTTCAGCACAGATGACTTTGGAATTCCTTTCTGTGCAAAACATTTGACATTAAATGCATACATATTTTGTGATTCTTCGAGTTTCAGGTTCTGTGTTTCTTCTTGTATTTTCTTAATGATAGGAGATAATAAAAAATTTTTTATTTCAGAAGGTTTATGTAGTATGACATATGTAAAATAGTTTCTATCTCCGATATAATGGTAAGTCCCTAAGCCCAGGGTGGGAGACGTTATTTTATTAAACCACTGGCCAATTGAATCTACAGTGGGTGGGATCTGCTATGATAGGTTTTCATGCTTGTTTCCATACTGTGCTAAATTTTGTAAAATGTCATAATATATCTGAATACTCTAGGTAGCAATGGTATCATCTGGGATGTTTTCAGAAATCAATAAGTAAATTTATCAACGTGTGTATGTGTGTGTGTGTTTTAAAACTTTTATGTTTTGTGGAGCTAAAACCCTGATAACCCTACTGTGTTTCCTTCTGCCCCTTCCAAAGACATTGTGGTTGTAACTATTTAAGAGCTCGACGTGAAGGTCTATGTGGGCATAAAGAATCAACTGTGAATTTTCAGCCCTGCCAGGATACATAGAACCAACCGGTGGTCCATCCCGTGGGCTGCTCGTGCATGCCTGATGGATGGATCTCTGTGGAATTAGGGGGCAGGTCTATACCAAGAGACAAATACCTATACCAAGAGACAAAGAGGTGCAGGTCACAACCCAGGACCTCAACTTGATTATATTACTGTTAGCATTTATTTTTAGGTTTTCATTTTTTTGCCCGAAATATGTGTGGACATACTCACTTCCTGTGTGTTTGTCTTTCTACTACAGATACGGGAGCAGAAAGACAGGCACTAAGAGAAAATGTATATCCTAAACTGAGAGAATTCTGCAGAGAAAACTATGGATTGGAATTTCAGGTAATTCTAGTGTTAATTTCATTGACAATTATGTCCAGTTAAATAACTAGTGTTTGTTTCTTGTCACAACTTGAGTGTTGTAAAAGACAAGTTTTAGGCCCTGAAAAAAATTATTTCTTTGAGCATGGGTAAAAAGAAACACTGACAAATGGAAAGTATTTAGTCATTTTTGATGGTTCTTTTATGCTGTGCTTCTTGGATCCTTCCTGTTATGGGCTCATCTTTTTCTTTGAACCATATTTGTTTGCTTTTTTGACAGTCTCCACTATTATCAAAGAGATGAAGGTTGCTGAGCACCTGAGTTTAAGCTATGGTTTCTAGAAATATTTTGCACTTAAAAATGGGGACCAACTTTTTTCAAACTTATTTCTTTTCATCAGCCTGGCCTGGCCTTGCCTTCTATCTTGCCTTTAACTTTTTGTTCACATTGTAGAACATCCTTTTTCCTAATCATTTCAGAGCTACACCATTTAGCCCCCCCAAAAATTATATCAGCCTTTCAAGAGACAGTAATGGCACACATCATTGCTAACATTCACGAACATCCTGACATTTTAATACACCTCTGATTTTGCCATCTGAAGGTAAAGTGCTTGACAACATTGGATGTTGGGCATCCAAATGTTGAAAAAAAAATGGCTCCTGCAACAGATAACATTATTTAGTCAGAATTTTTCAGCCTAATTTATGATGGAAATCCTAACTATCCAGTGCTATCTAAACTACACATTTACATTGTCAAATGATGAATATGTAATAGAGGTTTGTGGTGCAGAAGTGCAAAATGCACCATCGTTAGTGGAAGAACATTTCACTCTTTGTTTCCTCCCAGATAAATGTTTTATCTTGGTATACTCCTGATGTCTTCTAATATGATGCATAAAGTAACAGTCTCGAAATGACTTCAATCTCAATGCATAATATCAGTCATCACCAGGCCATGATGACACGCACATTGAATTGTCACTCATAAGTCACCATTTCCTTGATAAATTGTAAACCTAAATTAAATTCCTTGTCATGAATTCAGCACTACCTTCTCGAAGAATCTGGTTTTACTGATAACAGGGTCCCAATTGTTATATAACTTCCAATCTGTCAAGAATCCCAAAACTTAGACACTCCTTGGGGACTCAGTTACCATAGAGGAAGAAGTATGTCCAAGCATATAATCCCATCTTTAACTTTGTTTTTGCATCATTTTTGTCAACAGAGGAAGTCAGTGAGCTGTAGAACAGCTTCTATAAACCATGGTATTGACTAGGATTAGCTGAGGGAGAAAGAGGAAAAAAAGTATACTTTCTGAACTAGAGGTAGGCACAGAAGATAGATACAGGCAAAGGAAAACTGTACTAGGCGAGGCCCATAGAATAAATTGACAGGATTACTCTAGGCAGGTGCACTGAATCAGCTGAGGAGATGTTGGACTGCAGAGTAGACCGCAGTGGGCAGGGGAGACGTAGAATTGAGCCCCAGCTCTCTACAGGTACTGGGAGTGACTGAACCTGCCCATCCTTCAGTTCAGTGTCTAAAATAGGAATGGCAACAGCTTACATGTCTGAGGTTGTGTTTAGAATAAAATAAAATATGCAAGGTTACATTTGCTTCCAAGCTCTAGGCTTAGCAGGAGTTCACATACATAATATCTGAGTCTTCTAAGACTATACCTTTTAAGTATAGTCTTTTATAGTAGGTTAATTATATCACTCCCTGAGGATATACTTTTTAGAGAGACAGTTCTCTTCTCTCAACTGCAACAAAAAATATGATGCCAGAAGCTTCATGAACAGTCAGTTTACCCCCACAGTATCCCCGATTCCATCTTTGATTGTGCACTGAACCCAGAACATATGGTTTCCTGGAGTTACTCAAACATACCAATCTACTTCATGCTTGCTTGCCTTTGCTCATGCCATTCTCTTCAACTACAATGCTTTTCAGTCTGGTTCTTCCCCTGCTTCACCTCCTGGATTCTACTCATTCTTAAGACTCTTCCTATCTGAGCTCATGTTGTGCCCCCTTTCTCACTGACCCACAGCCCTGTGGGCCTCTTTTGGATCCCTGAACATCTTAAGCCCATTTCTACTTGAGAGTTTTACTCTGGCTGTTCTGTCTTGCAGGAATACTCACTCCCTTTATCTTCACACAGCTGCTTTCTTATTGTCCCTCGGGTCTCCACTGAAATGTCACTCCTAGAGATGCTTTTCTTTTTTTATTATTATTATACTTTAAGTTCTAGAATACATGTGCAGAACATGCAGGTTTGTTACATAGGTATACATGTACCATGGTGATTTGCTGCACCCATCAACCCGTCATCTACATTAGGTATTTCTCCTAATGCTACCACTCCCCTAGTCCCCCACCCCCCATCAGGCCCCAGTATGTGATGTTCCCCTCCCTGTGTCCATGTGTTCTCATTGTTCAACTCCCACTTATGAGTGAGAACATGCAGTGTTTGGTTTTCTGTCCTTGTGATAGTTTGCTTAGAATGATGGTTTCCAGCTTCATCCATGTCGGTGCAAAGGACATGAACTCATCCTTTTTTATGGCTGCATAGTATTCTGTGGTGTTTGTGTGCCACATTTTCTTTATCCAGTCTATCATTGATGGGCATTTGGGTTGGTTCCAAGTCTTTGCTATTTGCATTTGGGTTGGTTCCAAGTCTTTGCTATTGTGAATAGTGCTGCAATAAACATACATGTGCATGTTTCTTTATGGCTGAAAATTCCAAAAACCAGAATGCCTCTTTTCCTCTAGAGATGCTCTTCTACCTCTCTTTTGCATCATACTGTTTTAGTATGCACATGCATACCATGTGCCAGTATCAGATACTTTTTCTTGTTTGTTTATGTATTAGCCTGCTTATTGTCTTTCTCCCACTAGATTATAAGTTCCATAAGAACAGAGGCTTTTCTGTTTTTATGGAATTTGAAAACAGCTGCATTCCTGGTCCTATAGTCCCTGGCACATTGGAAAGTGCTATGAGAATTTGTTGAATGAATGTTTATGTGAAAAAAAATGAATGAAATGAAGACCCAGCCCAGATATAACTTGCGAAAGAAAGCCTTCTCTGATCCCTCCCACACCTCCCAAGGTAGGCCATGTACCCTCCTCTTTGCTTCTCTGAAATTCAATGCATAACTCCCGATAATCCATCCAATTCATTCAAGAAGTATTTGTTGAGTGCTGACCATATGGCAACCAACATTCTAAGTGCTGGGAATAAAGGAGCAAACTAACCAGACCCTCTTCTGAGGAACTTCTAACATTGTTGGGAGAAGCAGACAATGTAGACTCCAAGAGTAATAAATGCATTTTATTGAATAAATGATTCTATTTTAAAAATCACAGAAAGTAGGGTTAGGGAATGCCAGGTAGTCAGAGAAAGACTCGGTGATAAGGCAGTATTTGAGCAGAAATCTGCAGAAAGTTATGGAGCAAATCATGCAGATGTCTGGAGTTGTGGGGAGGAATCCAGGCATAGGGAACAAGGGAAAGGGTCTGAGGTGGAAGTGTGTTTAGAATATTCTAGGAACAATCACACTACTATATTCCAGTCTGGACAACAGAGTGAGACCCTGTCTAAAAGAAAAAAAAAAAAAAAAAAAAGGAACAGTAAAGAAGCCAAGTGTGAGTGAAGGAAATAATTACAGATGGCATCAAAGTAAGATTATATGAGACTTCATGGGCCAAGATTAAGAACTTAGAATTTTTATTGAGTTGAAAGGGAAAGAGTGAGGTGATATGACTTACCATGAAGAGGTTTGCTCAGGTTCTATGAATAGAATACAATACAAAGGAATGGTCAAAGCAGGAAAATAGTGCAAACAGGAAGAACCAAAGTAAGCAGTGTAGATAATGAAACATCATCTGGTTAAGTAAACTTTTCATCACCTGCCTATAAGTGCCAAAAGTTCTCAGGCCTGGAATTGTCTTATTCACTTATCCCAATGGCCAAATGGCTGCAGATAGTAATCCATTTAGTTAAATCTTTATTCCATTAAATTAATAGAATATGAATAGGATAGAAATTAATAGAATGTCAATTAAATTAATATGCATTATAAGCAAGTCCATATACCTTTTATCTATGTGCCTGTTTGGCAGGCTATTTTGTAGTGTTTTCCTTTTTTTTTTTTTTTTCATTTAAACAAAGATACTTCATGAAAATACACTAGACTCCGGTTATGTAAACTTCAATTAATTCTATATGTGATATATACATATATAGGTTGATTACTCAGAGATGGAAACAGTTCAGTGGAAAGAACATCAAGCCCACTTAGCAAAGAACACCCAGGGCATCAGGAAAAGACATGGCATTTAAATAATATGTTATTTGATTTGCAGGTATTTATTAAGGGCCTCCAGCTACAGAGAAGAGGATAGAAAATAAGAACAAGGAGGATTAATTGGAAAAAAGTAAAGACAGACTGGGGAGAAAGCAGGTGGTTGCAAAAGCCAATAAATAAGGAGCTTGTGATTATACTCAGAGATACCATCTACTCCTTCTTTCAGAACTCTTGTCCATCCCCACTGCCGAGGTCCTGGTCTTACCCTCACTGCTTCAAAAATGGGATGAACAAAAAGCATCCTACTTGGTTTATTTTCCTACTTACCCCTAGTAGATTGCAGGTCCTTGAGGAAAAGACTGGTTCTTAATTTGTTTTTAAGTCCCCAGGCCTGGAACAGAGTTTGGCGTTTAGTGGGGTTTTAGTAAAAGTGCGTTCAGCAGAACTGCCTTACACCGTCACCCTACTTGAGTTTTTCTATACAGTACCACCAGAGTCATCCTATGTAAATGTCATATTGTGTCAATGAAGGGACGTGGAGCAAGCTGACCAAATAGAAGCTTCCACTGATTGTCCTTATGAAGGAACACCAAACTAAACAGTTATTCATACAAAATAGCATAAGAACCAAAAATCATATAAGTGATCCCATACCTGGTTTTAACTTCATATCACTGGAAGAGGAACTGAAGAGGGGAGGAAAGACAGTCTTGAATGTTCCAGTGCCATCCCTCCCCCAACCCCCAGTAGCAGCCGCTTGGTGCAGAGAAAGAATCTGTGTGCTTGGTGAAGGGAGAGTACAGTGATTGTGGGAGTTTGCATTGGAATTTACTGCCCCTGTCACAGCAGAAAGCACCACTGGGCAGAAATCAGTCAGTGCCCACTGAGGCCCATTGAGACCAGGCCTAGTCAGAGGGGAATCACCCCTTCCAGCGATCAGAAACTGAGTTTCAGCAAGCTGTGCCACCGTGGGCTAAAGTGTTCTGGGATTCTCAATGAACTTGAAAGGCAGTCTAGGCCACAAGGACTCCAACTCCTAGGCAAGCCCTGGTGCTGGGCTGGGCTTGGAACCAGTGGACTTGGGGTACATGCAAACTAGCAAGATACCAGCTGGGATGGCCAAGGGAGTGCTTGCCCTACCCCTCCCCCAACCCCAGGCAGTGCAGCTCACGGCTCTGGGAGAGACACTCCTTCCTTCCACTTGAGAAATGGAAAGGAAAGAGTAGAGAACTTTGACAGCTTGGACACCAGCTCAGCCACAGTGGGATAAGGCACTAGGCAGAGTCCTGGGTCACCCATTTCAGGCCCTAACTCCTAGATGACATTTTTATACATACCCTAGGCCAGAAGGTAACCTGCTGCCTTAAAAAATAAAAGGACCCAGTGCTGGCAGGATTCATCACTTGCTGACTAAAGAGCCATGATCTCCCCAGATGAGTACAGTAAGGCACCAAGGACCAATCCTGGGCTCTGAGTAATCAGCAGTAATACCCAAGCATTACTCGCCATGGGTCTAGGGTGACATTCATAGAAGTGCTGGTCACAGGCATGACCCAGCACATTCCCAGCTGTGGTGGCTATAGGGAGAGATTCCTGCTTTAGAAAAGGAGAAGGAAGAATAAAGGGAAATTTATCTGGCAGTTTAGGTACCAGCTCGGCCACAGTAGAGTAAGGTAGAGCACCAAGCGGGCTCTTGGGGTTCCCAATTCTAGGCCTTGGCTCTCAGATGGTATTTCTGGACCTGCCCTGGGATAGCGGGGAGCCCATTGCCCTGAAGGGAGAGTCCCAGACCTGGCAGCATTCGCTACAAGGTGACTGAGGAGCCCTTGGACCTCAAGTGAATCTTGGCAGTAGCCAGGCAGTACTTGCTGTGAGCTTGGGGTAGTGGTGGCTATGGGAAAAGATTCCTCTGCTCATGGAAAAGGGAGGGAAGAGTGGGAAGGACTTTGTCATGTGGCTTAGGGACCAGCTCAGCCACAGTAGAATAGAGGATCAGGTAGATTTCTAAGGTTTCCAACTCTAGGCCCTGGCTCATGAAGGGCATCCCTGAACCTGCCAGGGCTGAGGACAACTTGCTGCCCTAAAGGGAAGGACACAAGCCTAGCTGTCATCATCACCTGCTGACTGTAGAGCCCTAGATCCTTGGGTGAACGTAGGCAATAGCTAGGCAGTGGTTACCAAGGGCCTTGATGGGACTCACGGCTGTGATGGCTTCACATCTAACCTAGCATAGTACCAGTGGTGGTGGTCACAAGGATGCTTGTGTCACCCCTCCCCCAGCTCCAGGAAGCTCAGCTCAGAGAGAGGGACTCTGTTTAAGAGAAAGTGAGGGAAGATAACAAGAGTCTCTGCCTGGTAATCCAGAGAATTCTTCTAGATCTTATCCAAGACCACCAAGGCAGAAGAGCCACATGTTACTGGGCTTGGAGTACTCCCTAATACAGATACAGCTACAGTGACCAAAAACCTAGATCGCAAACCCAAGTCCCTTTGAATACCTGAAAAAACCTTCCCAAGAACGACAGGTACTAACAAGCTCAGACTGTGAAGACTGCAATAAATTCCTAACTCTTAAATACCCAGACACCAACAAATATCAAGACCATCCAGGAAAACATGATCTCCCCAAATGAGTTCAGTAAGGCACCAAGGACCAATCCTGGAGAGACAGGGATGTTGTGAACTTTCAGACAGAGAATTAAAAATAGCCATTTTGGGGAAACTCAAAGAAGTTCAAGATAACACGGAAAAGGAATATGAAATCCTATCAGATAAACTTAACAAGTAATTTGATATAATTAAAAAGAATCAAGCAGAAATTCTGGAGTTGAAAAGTACAATTGACATACTGAATAATGTATCAGTCTCTTACCACCAGAATTGATCAAGCAGAAGAAAGAATTAGTGAACTTGAAGACAGGCTATTTGAAAATACACAGAGGAGAAAATAATAAAGAATGAAGCATGCCTATGAGGTCTAGAAAATAGCCTCAAAAGGGCAACTTTAAGAATTATTGGCCTCAAAGAGGGGAGTGGGGTAGAAAGTGTATTCAAAGGGATAGTAACAGAACTTCCCAAACCTATAGAAAGACCAGTATTCAAGTACAAGGTTATAGAACACCAAACAGATTTAACCCATATAAGGCCACCTCAAGACATTCAACAAATGCCATATTGTCAGTTTCTTTGCTTAAAAGTTTTTAATGGCTTCCTGCTGCCTATAAGATCTCTCTTTGATGTAACTCCAGCTTCATTTTCCACTCTTCCCCACATAAATAATCCATGCCAGTCCATCCTCAGCCTGTGCTTGGAGCACATCTTCCTGATTACTCATTCCTAACTCTCACATTCTAGGCACTATTATCTATTTCAATACTTGCTTCCTATCAGATATACTCTTTCTTCACCTCTAGCCACCCCACACCCTGTCTTTCACAATCTAGCTGAAGGCCTAGATTTCCCAAGACATCTTTTCTGATTTCTGAATAATCTCCCCCTCTACTCTCTGAACTCATAAATCTGTCCCATGTGGGCCGCTGGTATAGTGAGCCAAGATTGAATCCACTTAGGGCAGGGACCTCTAAAGGGGGTGTTTAGCTGCTCTGAATACTTAGGACACTTCCATTTAAAAAGAAATTTCCATCTGAGTCCAGCCCCTGAGCTTTATGTCACTCTTTAAGAATACTGTCTGATAGCCACCTTCATTAGTGAGCATCTGGCATTTTACGTTCGTCTCAGTCACGAAGTTCATAAACCTCATTTTTCTTTACCTCTGACATCCATTAAATCCCAAAGATCTGCCAATTCTACCTCCCTAAATACTTCTCCAATCTGTTCCTTTTGTTCAGATCTGTATTATTGTTACCTTGACTGTTGCCATGGGTACCCTGACTGTTCCCATTTCCTTCATCTCTGCCTTCTCCTCCTTAATACCAAACTCTTAATTTACTTTACCCATCTGGTCCACCCTCCACAATGTTGCTACAGTGGTATTTTTAAACACCAATCTGACCCTTGTCCACAAGATACAGTCTATGCTTCTTGGTGCAATGTGCAAGTTCTTTTTTACCCCTGCCTACTCTCGAGGTCTTATCTGTGACTCCTTCCCACAGGCAGCCTGTTCTAGCCTTTGCGAACTACATTTGGTTCACCAAATGTGTTTCCTTCTCCCCCCTGAGTTTTCTCACCCACTGTGCCCTCTGACTGGGGGGTGGGGGGCAGGGGCTTAAATTGCCTCCCAGGCAAATGAAAATTTCTCCTCATTCATTAAAATATAGTGAAGTTCTTCTATGAGATTCCAGAGTACTTTATTTCTAATCTTTACCAGCTTGTCATATTTGTTTTAATTAATTAATTTTAAATGTCCCTCCCCCATGAACTGGGTGCTCTTAGAAGTTAGCAATCACATTATTTATGTCTTCATATTACCAGAATCTGTTATAGCAGAGGTCCCCAACTCCTGGACTGCAGCCTGCTAGAAACTGAGCCACAGGGCATGAGGTGAGCAGTGAACCAGCATTAGCGCCTAAGCTCCACCTCTTGTCAGATCAGCGGTAGCATTAGATTCTTATAGGAACACGAACCCTGCTGTGAACTGTGCATGCAAGGGATCTAGGTTGTGGACTCCTTATGAGAACCAAACATCTGATGATCTGAGGTGAAACAGTCTCATCCCCAAACCATGCCCCTACCTCACCCCTCTGTCTATGGAAAAATTATCTTCCACAAAACTGGTCCCTGGTGCCAAAAAGTTTTGGGGGCTGCTTTGTTATAGTACATGGCTTATACTAGATCTATAATGAATGGTGGTTGATTGATTTCAATTTATTGATTAAATGACTAAGACCCAGAAGCTGAGAGTCTATACCAGCACTATGTAAAAGAAGCATAATGTGAGTCACAGATGCAAGCCACATAGGTAATGTTAGATTTTCTCCTAGCCATGTTCTAAAAAGTAAAATGAAACATAAAATTTTTTTTGCCAAATTTTTTTATTTTTTTTCCTGCTTATGCTCAAGTCATTTTTTAGCTCTAAGAAGAATATAGTCATCTTAAATGAGCATATTTTGTGAAGGTCATTTCCAAAAATTTCATATTTTCATTATTCTTTATGGTTTTTCTTAGATATTCTTTGTTATTCTTTCTCTGACATGGTTTTTAAAATTTTAATATTTTAAATTTAATATTTTAAACTGATATCTAAAACATCATCTTAATACATGGTCAATATGAAAATTATTAATGAGGCATTTTACATTCTTGTTTTTATCTAAAACATCATCTTAATACATGGTCAATATGAAAATTATTAATGAGGCATTTTACATTCTTGTTTTTAACCTGAGTTTTTAAACTTCAGTATGTTTTACAATCAGAGCACATTGCAATTTGGACTGGCCACATTTCAGGTGCTTGACCAGCTGCATGTGGCCAGTGACTCCCAGGCTGGACAGCAGAGCTCTAGATGGTAGTGGGGTCTGTCTGGGTGGGATCATCCTGATGGGATAATGGTGACAGAAGTCCAGCCGAGAGCCTCTAGCTGGAGGGCTTAACTAGAGGAGCCACAGTGTGAATGGAAATTCATTCGTATGTGTAAAAAAAATATAAAAAATCCAGAAAACAATTAAGAAAATTAATTTGGCCAAGCGCGGTAGCTCACGCCTGTAATCCTAATACTCTGGGAGGCGGAGGTGGGTGGATCACGAGGTCAGGAGTTCGAGACCAGCCTGGCCAACATGGTGAAACCCCATCTCTTCTAAAAATACAAAAATTAGCTGGGTGTGGTGGCGGGCACCTGTAATCCCAGCTAGTAGGGAGACTGAGGCAGGAGAATCACTTGAAACCGGAAAGGCGGAGGTTGCAGTGAGCCAAGATCGCACCACTGCACTCCAGCCTAGGCAAAAGAGCGAAACTCCATCTCAAAAAAAGAAAATAAAATTTCCACCTGTCAAATGAGTAACTTTTTCTTTTATCTCACCATTTTGGGGCATTGTGTTAATAGGGGGTATATAACCTGAAATAAATACTTAATGCCACCAAAACTGCTGTAAAACCAGGACTAAGTGACTATTATACATGAGGCAACAGACTAAAACCTATGGTCAGTGATGCATTGCCTGTATTAATCTTGAAACTTGATTTGAAATCAAGAGAGGCACATGATGGAAACTCTAACCCCTGTTATTTCCAAATTTTAAATTAACAGTCCTTGTCTTTAGAGGGTGTCATATGTTACCTTTTGTAAAATGTAGCCTTAGAAACAAATTGTCCAAACACGCCTTTGCAATTAAGCGTGACAACGTGGTCTCAGAGAGGGAACTCCCCTCTATGCTGGTCCCAGCCCTTTTCCTACACTCTGAGAGGCAAGCGTCAGCTTCCTTGGTGTGTAAGGAAGTGTGAGAAACTTGCAGCTCACCCTAGCAGGAAGATTTTGCCCGCACCTACTTTCTGCCTCAGGATAACAATGGGATGCCACCTGAAGGCACCAAAGGGGTGGATGCTTATCCTGAGCAGAGGTGTCTCCTGCAGCCCCTTTGGTCTGGGGTTTGTCACCTCTTCATTGCTGAGGTTCCATCCCTCCATGTCTGCTTGGGCAGCACAGGTCCATGCCGGTCCACCTGGTTTTCTTCCTCCCTAAACCCAAACCCCCAATGAGAGTATAACCTTCTCCTTAAGCTGCCTCCTGTACATGAGTAATCTTAGCATCAACATCTCCAACTCTCTCCTCTTCATAGTTGTGTGAGGATAATTCTCCAGCTTTTTTTTTGTTTTGAATGTTAATATGTTTAAAGCAGAACTCATCCTCCTTTTCCCTTTCTGAATTCTCAAGTGCTACTACTTCCTTGTCTTCAAGACTTTCAACTCTTGGCTTAGTCCATTCTTTCATCCTTTAAAACTAGATCCAAGCTGCCACTGTTCTGGTTGACTCATCTGCCACAGTGTTTCTTCGAAGCTTGCCTTTTCTTTCCATTTTGAAAATCTCTGTCTTTGCACAGGCTTTCATTTCTTAAGAGCTGAATGCCTATGGAAATCTTTTTCTGAGCTTTATCTACCTGTGGTGTTTATGTGCTCTGGTCCAAACTATACACACCTGTTCAAACAATATTCCTTGAACGGTATTTACCAGATTTCATTGATTGTAAGATGCACAGATTTTCCCATTTTTTACATGTCAGAGTCAGGATTTTTACCTTACAAATAAATTGTGTGTGATCATGTAATTGGCAGTGCCCCAAACCCAGCCATGACTGCCAATAGGCATCACTGGGGGCTGGCCCAGCCGGCCCAAGAGCTCCATTTTCCCCCTTAGGATATGAGGTTGCTCAGATGTCTTCTTAGGGAAAAGAAGCAAAGCAATGAGGAAACCAAGCTTTTTTGAGAGGCTCGGCATCTTGATCCAAGAGCAAATGAGCACAAAATAAAGTTCCTTGAAAACTAAAGTTCCTTGAAAACAACAGTTGGAACTCTGGTTTAAATGGAATAGAACTAAAAGTTTACTTTATCCTGCTAACTAGAGGATGAAGAATTGGGCACGAATCGCCAACTAGTTTTAGGCAAATAAAGAAACTAGAAATCTTTAACTTAACCAACACATCAAAATTGTATGTTAAGTTAAATTTTGTGGGTCTTATATTAGCTTGGCCTTACTAATAATTTCTGAATTGGACAATCACTTACTGTCACACTGCAAGTCTGTTGTCAGTTGTAACACCTTTCTTCCAACATTTCTTCTCTCACTGCAGCTCAACTATTCTGTTGAGCCCAATCTCCTTCTCTGGACATGTGTTTTTGTTTTTTTCGCCTCTGTCTCTCAACTGTCTTCCTGCCTGAGAATCTCAAAATGCATCTTGCTCCACAAGTTACCAAAATACGTAACTGGCTTTTATAGTTGACAGGATTTGTTGTGCTACCCTTGGTCTTTTCTCCACATTGTCAAGTAACTAATCATCCCTTTTCCATTTTCTACTAATTAAATGGATGCTGCTTTTGGCACTGAAATTGTGAAATGCATGTCTCTTTGTTGAATCACACATCATTTCACAGGGCCAGTGCTCCAACCTGTTTAGGTCTCTTCACATTTCAGTCACGTCCATCAAAGCCTGGACCAACCTTACCAAGTTGGCATTCCCAGAAGTATTATAAGCATGTTACATCATCCTTCTCCCATCCATGTGACTGAGGCAGCTTATAAAGATGGGGAAAGGAGACAAAGAGGCAAAAGAAAAGGAAAGCATTATGTTGTAGTTGACTTTCATTGCTCCAATTTAATTGTAAATGTCAACTCACCATTTCTGCTGCCTGGAATTCTCATGCCAGACTTCTCAAGGCAGTATTATTGTTCTTCCTTTACTTTGTACTCATAGGCAATCTTCTACCTAATGCTTCTCTGAAGTATACAGCAGTGGCATTGTGGGAGGCTCTAGAATTTACTGGAGCAACTAAACTTTGCTGAGCATTTATTTCCGCTAAATGGTGGCTGTCTGATTACACCAACACTGAAAATTACCCAAGAGAATTAATCTGGTAATAAACAGAATGAGAGAGTGTTGCCCATTGGCAGGGGACTACGTGTCCCCGTTGAGTACAGTCACCATGAGGCCTTTCTCAAATTCAGAGCACGTGGCAGTTACTTCTTTTTCTTTCTTGGTATAAATGTAGGGGTACAAGTACGGTTTTAATGCATGGATATATTGAGTAGTGGTAAGTCTGAGCTTTTAGCATAGCCATAGCCCTAATAGTATATATTGTACCCATTAAGTAATTTCTCATTTCTCACCCCCTCTCACTCTCCCACCATCCCACCATTCTGTCTGCGGTGTCTGTTGTTCCACAGTCTATATCCACGTGTACCTATTATTTAGCTCCCACTGGTAAGTTAGAAAAAGTGGTATTTGAATTTCTGTTTTTGTTTTTGGTTTTCTTTTTTCACTGAAGATAATGGCCTATTTCTTTCCATCCTCATATTTTATTATAGGAGAGAGGGAAACCTTTTGATAAGTCTTCATAAAATAAAAAGAGCACTCATTTAAGAGGTCCCCTTTGTCAATAATTAGATATAGTCCCTTGAAAAAGTAACATACCTCAGTGTTCTTATCTATAAGTATTTCTTCTACTGGATCTTTAAGTTTTCTTTTAAGTCTCCACATTTGTAATGCTGTGACATTACCAATTCTACATGGGCAGACCATGTCACATTTCTGTCTTTGCAGAACTGTTCTGTGCATCAACAGGCCCACCTAACCTCTCTGAAGGACAGTTCCCATGTACCTGTCCTTCAAGTCCAGATACGTGTGTTACCTCCTCATTGACATCTACCCCAGAGCCCCATGGGCAGATTAAGGTACTTTTTCCCCTGAGCTTCATTTATTATTCAGACATTTATTGAGCCTCTGATCTGTACCAGGCAGAGTTGTGAGTGAAATGATACCATAATATTGAAAACAGAGTGCCTGCCCTCATTGAGTTTACAGTCTTGCAGAGCATACAGTTGTAAACAACAGTGACCAGGGTGGTACTTGAAGCCCAGGAAATACAGGGTGCACTGGGCATGTGTAAAGGTTGGGGAGAAGCTCAGCCCATCTGGAGGTATCAAGAAGGCCTGTGGAGGAGTTGATGTCTAAGCTGAATCCTCAAGGTTAGGCAGTGGGAGATGGCTAGGTTAAAAGAATATTCTAGGCAGAGAGAACACACTTTCACAGGCAAATTTGGGAGAAAATTCCAACAGTATATAGAAATTACTACTTGCCAGTCACTTACTCTAAGTGCTGTGTATACATTAACTTGCTCAATCCTTGCCATGAGTCTAGGAGATCAATCTTACCTTCTTCATTTTATTAGGTAAGGAAACTTAGAAATACAGAAGTAAATTGCTTCTGACCCTGAAGCAAATAAGTGGCAGGATCAGAATTTGAACGAAGGTAGTTTGGCCTGAGTGTCCAATCCTACTCACTATACCATACAGCCTCTTTCGTTCTCACATATTTGGAAATTTATACAGACAGTCCTCAACCAAACAATGGTTTGACTTATGATTTTTTTGACTTTGCAGTCATTCAAAGTGAGACATATTCAGTAGAAACTGCACTTCAAGTACAACCATTCTGTTTTTCACTTTCAACACAGTATTCTTTGAATTACATGAGATACTCAACACTTTATTATCAAATAGGCTTTGTGTTAAATGCTTTTTCCCAGCTGTAATCTAACATAAGTGTTCTGAGCACCTTTAAGGTAGACTAGGCTAAGCTATGATGTTCAGTAGGTTAAGTGTATTACATGAATTTTCAACTTATACTTTCAACTGATAATAGGTTTATCAGGATGTAACCCCACTGTAAGTAGAGAAGAATCTATGTCTATATTTGCATAGAGATATAAATATATGTGCATGTGTAAATATGTAAGCTATAGACTTATACATGTTGTACATGCACATGTGTGTGAGAGCATATATGTATACCCAGAGCACAAACAATAAAGGAAACATGACATGAAATGAGGTTGAAGTGTTAGGCGGGGACCTGATCACAGAGGAGCTCATAGATCAGGTCATGGATTCTAGATACTATCTTCTGGATGGTAGGAAGCTTAAGCAGGGAAGGTATAAAATAGCATTAAGAACCCAGGTTCAAATTCCACCTCTACTACTTGTTTCCTGTGTGACTTTGGACAAGTTACTTAACTTCTCTGTTCCTCAGATTTTCATCTGTAAAACAGAATAATATTAATAGTTTTACCTATTTCATAAGTTTAAGAAGTAAATAAGTGGCTCTATGTAGCTTCTGACTATGTAACAGGAAATCTTAGCTATGGTAATCAGATTTGGATTTTTAAAAGGATCCATCTGCCTGCAGTGTGGCTCATGGGTGAGAGGGAGCAAGAATTTAAGCAGGGAGATACTTTAGGGAGCTGAAGTCGTAATACAGGTATATGTATACTCAGAGAACACTCAGATATAGTGATTGCCAAACTCCCAGTGACAGGAATAGAACTAACTCTGGGTTTTTCACTCAGGCACTGATATGGTTTGGATGTTTATGCCCTCCAAATCTCATGTTGAAATGTGATCCTCAATGTTGGGGATGGGGCCTGGTGGGAGGTGTTTGGGTCGCAGAGGCGAATCCTTCATGAATGGCATTGGTGCCCTCCCCATGGTAATAAGTGAGTTTTCACTCTATTAGTTACCAGGAGATCTGGTTATTTAAAGAGGCTGGTACCGCCTCCCTTCTCTCTCTTGCTCCCTCTATCATTATGTGACTCATTTGCTTCCTCTTGCCTTCCACCATGAGTAAAAGCTTCCTGATGCCTCACCAGAAGCGAAGCAGATGCTGACACCATGCTTATACAGCCTTGTAGAATCATAAGCCAAATAAGCCCCTTTTCTTTATAAACTTCCCAGTCTCAGATATTCCTTTATAGTAACACAGAACAGACTGACAAAGGCATACGGTTTGTGATCAGGTGTTCTGCCACTGAAGGAAGCTGGTCCCCACTGGCAGCCTGGTTCAAGTTCCTTTATGCAGTGAATTTTTCCAACTTATCACAGACACACAACTTCCATCTTGCCACTTCTTCTCTGCCTCTCAAAACTCCTGGTCCCTTCTCTCTTTCTCCATGTTCATTAAGCCTTGATAGTTAGAGGTCCTGCCTTGGTTCATGGTCAACGGTTCAGTTCTTCCTTACTATCATGTTATGTTAGGAATATCCAGAGGCTAAATCTCTCAAGACACAGGGGTGTCAGGTCTACGCAGTTAGTTGTCTACAGAAGGCTTTGGATGAAGCGTCATCCAACCTCATATTGTTGGTCTCTTTCTTTCTGGTGATTATATATGACACCAGAGGACAGTCAGCCCTTTTTGGGCTTGACTGAGGACTTGTTTTTCCCAGAATTGCCTGTTTTAATCATGCCCTCCTATATATCCATCGTATGTCTCATAATCAAGGGAATAATTGCAAGTGACCTGAACTCAGTAATCACAATAGTTCTAGTGAAATGTAACCATTGAAGATGAGGACCTGGGATTTTCCTTGAGATATTTGCATCTGGAGCAAGTCATTCTACCCAGAGAATGGCTTATACCACACGTGTAAACCATAACTTACCATTGATAAATAGTATCTGACAATGCTAATCTGAGTTTTAAGACTTCTCTGCTTACTACCTTCTGTGAGATAAGCATTCTAGAAATGGGACATAAATACTAAAACAAATTATAATGAGTGCTATCTTCACCAATGTATTGACCTTAGAAAGCTATGTCCTTAGTACAACAATCTTCTTGCTGTTCAAAGCTTTCTGAATCTGATCTGTACTCTTGAATATTTTTAGTGGTAACAGATGTTAATCCTTTTATTAATAAGAAAAGATTTTTTTTTTTTAAGGAGCTACAGGTCTTTTAAAAGCTATGTGTTATATATGTAAAGGCCAATAAGGCTGGAGAAATACCATTTTTAATCAAAACAAAATTCAAGTACAAAGCGACAAGATTTTTTTTGTGTACAAAATGGGGAACTTCCTTCCTAAAGAGGAAGTCCCCTGAGCAGTGGCAGACTCATTGGAATAAGTATGTAGCCTTCCATTGTAATATCTTTGAAGAATAGCCTTCTTTTCAGTACTGAATTTGTTTTCAAAAATCAGTCATATTATCTCTATAGTTATATTTCCATTTTGCATTGAGATATTAGTCTACGGTGTGGGAAAATTGAGAAAGAAAATATTTTGGAAGCCATTTAAGTTATTATGTAAGCCTATCTGAAGAAATGATAGTGCAAGGCCATTATGAATTCAAATTTGACTCACTGCTTTTAGAAAAAAAAATTAGGGTTATTTGTTTTTTACAGATTGCTTTATTGTTAGGTAATCTTGATATTTAAATGACAGTGTTTGATTTCAAGGGGTAAGATTTGTTAGGGCTTTATTTGCTGGCTTTTTGATTTTAGACCAATTTAGCACATTATAAAAAGCATGATAAATTAGCTTCCCTAAGAAGTTTTTAAAACAAGTGGGATGGTTTTAAGTAAAAAAGGTAATATCAAACTACTTTCCTAAGGTTTTATACTTAAATGATGAAATAAATAAAGACACATAAAATGTGCTGTCAACAAGTTAGTATTCCAATAAATAGTAAATTAGATTCTAGACTCTGCAGTGCCTGGACATTAGGCTAAAAGCTAAACTGAATGTTTTAAAGTATGTAATAAATCTTGTCTTGTTGAGCACTTTTATGTTCCAAGTGTTTGTTGCCAGTTATTGATCATGCAGATGTATGGCATAGCTGTCTGCCCAAAACAGTGTTTTGTATTGCGGGAGTTGGTTGTTTCATTTATTTATTTCCTCAGTGTCTTCCCGGTTGCTTGATTTTTATCTTTTTCATCATTTTCTTCCCATAAACACATATGGGGAAGAACAATTTAAGGGAGAAAAGCTAGAGGCCAGAGAATATTTTTTAACAAAGTTAGAAGTAAGAAGACATGGAGCTATGAAGGCCTGGATGAGGGCAGTACTGGTGGCCAACCTATAAGGAAATAACAGATGCAAAACTATTACAAAAGACTTCCATCAGTGGCAAATAAATGACGTGATACTTTGGCTTTTGAAATAAAGGAAAATAAATAATGAAAGCACTGTTATGACACTTTTACCCTCATCATTTGGTTCACATGTAGTTAGTTCTTTGTATTTGCAATGCAAATAGATGTGTATGGTATTACTTTTAAAATAGCTTTATTGAGATATAATTCACATGTAAAATTCACCCACTTGAAGTGTATGATTCAGTGGCTTTTAGTACATTCACAACTGTGTAATAGTTAGGAAAATCTATTTTAGAACATTTTCATAACCCCAAGAAGAAACTCTGTGCCCTTTATGACTCCTCAATCACCCCATTCTCCTCCTCACTAGCCCTAGGCAACCACTAATCTGCTTTTTGTCTCTATGGATTTGCCTATTCTGTACATTTCATATTAATGGAATCATGCAATATGTGGTCTTTTGTGATTGGATTCTTTTACTTAATGCTTTCAAGGTTCATCCATGTGGTAGCATGCAATGTATTCCATTGCATTACTTAATCATTCCTCAGTAATATTTCATTGTATGGATTATGTCATATTTATTTATCTGTTCACTTGATGGACATTTGCGTTATTTCTCTATTTGGGCTGTTATGAATAATGCTGCTATGAACATGTGTGTACAAGTTTTTATGTAGACGTATGTTTTCATTTCTCTTGAGTATATGCCTAGTAGTAGAATTATCAGGTCATGTGGTCACTCTCTGTTTAACCATTCGTGAAACTGCCAGACTGTTTCCAAAATGGCTGAGCCATTTTGTATTCCCATCAGCAATGTATGAGGGTTCCAATGTCTCCACATTCTTGCCAACACTTGTTATTATCAGTCTTTTTTATTATAGCCACTTTGTGAAGTGTTATTGTAGTTTTGATTTGTACTTCCTGATAACTAATAATATTAAGCATCTTTTTATGTTGGAAATTTGTATATATTCTGTGGAGAAATGTCTACTCAGATCGTTTGCCCATTTTTAAGCGAGTTATTTGTCCTTTTATTACTGAGTTGTAGGAGTTCTCTATATATTCTAGACAAAAAATCCATACAACTATGATCTGCAAATGTTTTCTTTCATTTTGTTTTTACTATTTTCACCTTCTTGAAAGTGTCATTTAAGTAATAATTTTAAAAAATTTTGAGTAAGTTCAGTTTATTTTTTATTTGGTTGCTGGTATTTTTAGTGTCATATCTAATAAACTGTTGTTGAATCCAAGCTCACAAAGATTTACTCCTGGCCAGGTGCAGTGGCTCCTTCCTGTAATCCCAGCACTTTGGGAGGCTGAGGCAGGTGGATCACCTGAGGTTAGGAGTTTGAGACCAGCATGGCCAACATGGCAAAATCCCATCTCTACTAAAAATACAAAAATTAGCCAGGCGTGGTGGTGGGCACCTGTAATCCTAGCTACTTGGGAGGCTGAGGCAGGGAGACTCGCTTGAACCTAGGAGCTGAAATCGTGCCACTGCACTCCAGCCTGGGTGATAGAGGGAGACTGTCTCAAAAAAACAAAAACAAAAACAAAACAAAACAAAAAAACTACTACTCCTGTGTTTTCCACTTAGGAATTTTATGGTTTTGACTCTTAAATTGATGCCTATGATCTCTGTTAACTAATTTTACATGATATGAAATAGGGGCTAAGCTTCATTCTTTTGCATGTGAATATCCAGTTGACCCAATGCCATTTGTCGAAAAGGTTATGCATGTGACATTGAATTGTTTTAGTACCCTTGTTAAAAATCAGTTGACCTTATGTGTGAAGATTTATTTCTAGATTCTCTATTTTATTCCATTGATTGCTATGTCTATTCTTATGCCAGCACTATACTGTCTTAATTATTGTAGTTTTGTAGTAAGTTTGAAATCTAGAAGTGTAAGTTTTTAAACTTTATTCTTCTTTTGTGAGATTGTTTTGGTGGTTGGATTGAATCTGCAAGTTACTTTGGGGAGTACTGCCATCCTAACAACATTAAGTCTCCCAATCTATGAACATAGATCTTTCATTTATTTATATCTTCTTTAATTTCTTTCAACAATTTTTTGTAGTTTTCAAAGTATAAATCTTGCATTTCTTTTGTTAAATTTATTCCTAAGTTTTCTTAGTGATCTTATAAATGGAATTATTTCTTTCTGGTGCTCTTTTAAATTGAATTATTTCTTTCTGATGCTCTTTTAAATTGAATTTTGTTTAATTTCATCATAGATTTTTTTCATTGCTAGTGTATAGAAATAGATTTTTATATATTGATCTTGCATCCTACAACCTTACCCAATTCATTGATTAGTTCATTTATACTTTACAGCTATAAATTTTCCTCTCAGTACTATTTTAGCTGTATCCCATAAGTTTTACTATGTTGTACCTTTATTTTCATTCATCTCAAAGTATCCTTTTTATTTCCCTTGTGACTTCCTTCTCATTGACCATTTAGGAGTATATTAGTTTCCACAAATTCATAAATTTCCTAAATTTTTTGTGTGATTGCTTTATAATTTTATTCTACCATATTCAGAGAACATACTTTGTATAATGTAAATTTATTTAGATTTATTGAGGCTTGTTTTATGAACTAATTTGTATTCCATCCTGGAGAATGTTCTGTGTGTGCTTGAGAAAAATAAATTCTGCTGCTTCTGGGTAGATTATTTCCTAGACATATGTTCTAGTTTGTTTATACTAATGTCAAGTCTTCTAATTTTATTTCTTTTTACTAGTTGTTCCTCCCTTTATTGAATGTAGGATATTTAAGTCTCCACACATCTTAACCATCTGATCTTTTACAATTTATACCAATTTAATTTATACCAATTAAATTATACAATTTGTACCAATTTAATATATTAAAATTATACAATTTATACCAATTTAACTTACTAATGCCGTACATCTACAACCATCTGATCTGTTTGCAATTTATACCAATTTAATTCTAGTGAACTGCAGAAAGATCAGTCCTATGTTGCTGTATTTCCTTTTCCTCCCTTTTGTGCTACTATTGTTATCCCTGTTACAGCTATAGGTATGTTACAAATTCAGTGGCATACTGTTATAATTATTACTTTATATAATTGTATGACATTTAAAGAAGATCAGAGAAGAGCAAGTATATATTTATAGCTTTTCTTATATTAACCTTCATATTTACCATTTTTTATTTGCTCTAAATAAGACCTTCCTCAACCGCATCCAAACAGTGTCAGCCAAAAGAATCGAGACAAGATTATGTGTATAGTTCTTGGGTTGTGCATGGCACAACTAAAGGGTCCCATACACATTGCAGTGGATTTGTATATTTATTTTGATGAGTTATTGGCAGATGGTCTTATAATGATTTAATGATTTCAGTATAACAATTATGATTTCAGTATAATGATTTCAGTATGTTATAATAATTTTCTGGTAGCTAGAAGTAAAGTGACTAGAGGAAGAAGTGCTTTTTAAAATCATACAAAATGGAGTATGATCCCTAGTGGCAGTCCCATAAGGATCTGGAACTAAGAAACTGTGTGGTGCTGTGGTCTCAACCCAGTCCGAAGAGAACTAAAAAATAAGAGTAAGTTGGATTCCAGTTGGCTAACTCTAAACAAGCCTAGGTCTTTAATATTCAACTGTTAACAAGTTCGTTAACATTCAACATTTAACAAGTTCGTTAACATACTAATGGCTTCAGCCATTTAGTTTTCCCACATAAATCACCTCCTCCACGGACAAGCCATACAAACATCACAGAGAAGAACCTGCCCTGATTCTTGCTCTCCTTCTGTCCCAGAGGCATGGATCAAAAAACTGGCAGAGAAGACATGAGGTCCTACCACCCTTGGGGACTGACCTTGACATGGTGACCACACCCATGGGTAAAGCCAAGTGAATTCCAGGCTGTGACCAACCAGTGAAGCCATCCCTTCTTACACTTGCCAGCTTTTCTTTTCCTTTTTTCTTTTTTTTTTTCTTTTTCTTTTCTTTTTTTTTTTTTTTTTGTTGTTGTTGTTGTTGTTGAATTTTAAGATACTTGCCTGCGGTTAATTCTATATATATATATACTTTAAGTTCTGACATACATGTGCAGAACATGCAGGTTTGTTACATAGGTATACATGTGCCATGGTGGTTTCCTGCACCCATCAACCCGTCATCTACATTAGGTATTTCTCCTAATGCTACCCCTCCCCTAGTACCCCATCCCCCAACAGGCCCCTGTGTGTGACATGCCCCTCCCTGTGTGCATGTGTTCTCATTGTTCAGCTCCCACTTATAAGTGAGAACATGCAGTGTTTGGTTTTCTATTCCTGTGTGAGTTTGCTGAGAATGATGGTTTCCAGCTTCATCCATATCCCTGCAAAGGACATGAACTCATCCTTTTTTATGGCTGCCTAGTATTCCATGGTGTATATGTGTCACATTTTCTTTATCCAGTCTATCATTGATGGGCATTTAGGTTGGTTCCAGTGTTTGCTATTGTGAATACTACCACAATAAACATATGTGTGCATGTGTTTTTACAGTAGAATGATTTATAATCTTTGGATATATACCCAGTAATGGGATTGCTGGGTCAAACAGTATTTCTGGTTCTAGATCCTTGAGGAATCGCCACACTGTCTTCCACAATGATTGAGCTAATTTACACTCCCACCAACAGCGTAAAAGCATTCCGATTTCTCCACTACCTTTCCAGCATCTGTTGTTTCCGGACTTTTTAATGATCACCATTCTAACTGGCATGAGATGGTATCTCACTGTGGTTTTGATTTGCATTTCTCTAGTGACCAGTGATGATGAGCATTTTTTTTCATGTTTGTTGGCTGCTTAAATGTCTTCTTTTGAAAAGTGTCTGTTCATATCTTTTGCTCACTTTTTGATTGGGTTGTTTGTTTTTTTCTTGTAAATTTGTTTAAGTTCCTTATAGATGCTGGATATTAGCCCTTTGTCAGATGGATAGACTGCAAAAAGTTTCTCCTATTCTGTAGGTTGCCTGTTCACTCTGATGATAGTTTCTTTTGCTGTACAGAAGCTCTTCAGTTTCGTTAGATCCCATTTATCAATTTTGGCTTTTGTTGCCATTGCTTTTGGTGATTTAGTCATGAAGTCTTTGCCTATGCCTATGACCTGAATGCTATTGGCTAGGTTTTATTCTAGAGTTCTTATGGTTTTAGGTCTTACATTTAAGTCTTTAATACATCTTGAGTTAATTTTTGTATAAGGTATAAGGAAGGGATCCAGTTTCAGTTTTCTGCATATGGCTAGCCAATTTTCCCAACACCATTTATTAAATAGGGAATCCTTTCCCCATTGCTTGTTTTTGTCATGTTTGTCAAAGATCAGATGATTGTAGATGTGTGGCATTATTTCTGAGGCCTCTTTTCTGTTCCATTGGTCTGTATATCTGTTTTGGTAACAATACCATGCTGTTTTGGTTACTGTAGTCTTGTAGTATAGTTTGAAGTCAGGTAGCACAATGCCTCCAGCTTTGTTCTTTTTGCTTAGGATTGTCTGGGCTATATGGGCTCTTTTTTGGTTGCATATGAAATTTAAAGTAGTTTTTTCTAATTCTGTGAAGAAAGTCAATGATAGCTTGAAGGGAATAGCATTGAATATATAAATTACTTTGAACAGTATGCCTTTTTTATGATATTGATTCTTCCTATCCATAAGCATGGGATGTTTTCCATTTGTTTGTGTTCTCTCTTATTTCCTTGAGCAGTGGTTTGTAGTTCTCCTTGAAGAGGTCCTTCACATCCCTTGTAAGTTGTATTTTTAGGTATTTTATTCTCTTAGTATTAATTGTGAATGGGAGTTCACTCATGATTTGGCTCTCTGTTTGTCTGTTACTGGTGTATAGGAATGTTTGTGAGTTTTGCACATTGATTTTGTATCTTGAGGCTTTGCTGAAGTTGCTTATCAGCTTGAGGAGTTTTGGGGCTGAGACAATGAAGTTTTCTAAATATACAATCATGTCTTCTGCAAACAGAGACAATTGGACCTCCTCTCTTCCTATTTGAATACCCTTTATTTCTTTCTCTTGCCTGATTACCCTGGCCAGAACTTCCAATGCTATGTTGAATAGGAGTGATGAGAGTGAGTATCCTTGTATTGTGCCAGTTTTCAAAGGGAATGTTTCCAGTTTTTGCCCATTCAGTATGATATTGGCTGTGGGTTTGTCATAAATAGCTCTTATTATTTTGAGACACATTCAATCAATGCCTAGTTTATTGTGTGTTTTTAGCATAAAGGGGTGTTGAATTTTATCGAAGGCCTTTTCTGCATGTATTGAGATAATCATATGGGTTTCAACACTGGTTCTGTTTATGTGATGGATTACATTGATTTGCATATGTTGAACCAGCCTTGCATCCCAGGGATAAAGCCAACTTGATCATGGTGGATAAGCTTTTTGATGTGCTGCTGGGTTCAGTTTGCCAGTATTTTATTGATGATTCTTGCATTGATGTTTATCAGGGATATTGGCATGAATTTTTCTTTTTTTTTTTGTTGTGACTCTGCCAGGTTTTGGTATCAGGATGATGCTGGCCTTATAAAATAAGTTAAGGAGAAGTCTCTCTTTTTCTGTTGTTTGGAATAGTTTCAGAAGGAATAGTACCGGGTCCCCTTTGTACCACCAGTAGAATCCAGCTGTGAATCCATCTGGTCCTGGACTTCTTTTTTTTTTTGGCTCATAGGCTATTAATTACTGCCTCAATTTCAGAACTGTTACTGGTCTATTGAGGGATTCGACTTCTTCCTGGTTTGCACTTGAGAGGCTGTATGTGTCCAGGAATTTATCCATTTATTCTAGATTTTCTAATTTATTTGCATAGAGGTGTTTATAGTATTCTCTGATGGTAGTTTGTATTTCTGTGGGATCAGTGGTGATATCCCCTTTATCATTTTTTATTGTGTCTGTTTGATTCTTCTCTCTTTTCTTTTTTATTAATCTGGCTAGCAGTCTATCAATTTTGCTAATCTTTTCCAAAAAACAACTCCTGGATTCATTGATTTTTTTAAGAATTTTTCGTGTCTCTATCTCCTTCAGTTCTGCTCTGATCTTAGTTATTTCTTGTCTTCTGCTAGTTTTAGAATTTGTTTGCTCTTCCTTCTCTAGTTCTTTTACCTGTGATGTTAGGGTGTCAATTTTATATCTTTCCTGCTTTCTCCTGTGTACATTTTAATGCTATAAATTTCCCTCTAAACACTGCTTTAGCTGTGTCCCAGAGATTCTGGTACATTGTGTCTTCGTTCTCATTGGTTTCACAGAACATCTTTATTTCTGCCTTCATTTCATTATTTATATAGTAGTCATTCAGGAGTAGTTTGTTCAGTTTCTATGTAGTTGTGTAGTTTTGAGTGAGTTTCATAATCCTGAGTTCTAATTTGATTGCACTGTGGTCTGAGAGACTGTTACGATTTCCATTGTTTTGCGTATTCTGAGGAGTGTTTCGCTTCCAATTATGTGGTCAATTTTAGAATAAGTGCGATGAGGTGCTGAGAAGAATGTATATTCTATTGATTTGGGGTGGAGAGTTTTGCAGATGTCTATTAAGTCCCCTGATCCAGAGCTGAGTTCAAGTCCTGAATATCCTTGTTAATTTTCTGTCTTGTTCATCTGTCTAATATTGACAGAGGGATGTTAAAGACTCCTGCTATTATTATGTGGTAGTCTAAGTCTCTTTGTAGGCCTCTAAGAACTTGCTTTATGAATCTGGGTGCTCCTGTATTGGGTGCATATATATTTAGGATAGCTAGCTCTTGTTGCATTGATCCATTTACCATTATGTAATGCCCTTATCTATTTTGATCTTTGTTGGTTTAAAGTCTGTTTTATCAGAGACTAGGATTGCTTTTATTTTTTGCTTTCCATTTGCTTGGTAAATATTCCTCCATCCCTTTATTTTGAGCCTACGTGTGTCTTTGCACATGAGATGGGTCTCCTGAATACAGCACACTGATGGGTCTTGACACTTTATCCAATTTGCTAACCTGTGTCTTTTAATTTGGGCATTTAGCCCATTTATATTTAAGGCTAATATCGTTATATGTGAATTTCATCCTATCGTTATGATGCTAGCTGGTTATTTTGCCCCTTAGTTGATAGATACAGTTTCTTCATAATGTCGATTGTCTTTACAATTTGGTATGTTTTTGCAGTGGCTGGTACTGGTTTTTCCTTTCCATATTTAATGCTTCCTTCAGGGGCTCTTGTAAGGCAGGCCAGGTAGAGACAAAATCTCTCAGCATTTGCTTGTCCATAAAGGATTTTATTTCTCCTTTGCTTATGAAGCTTAGTTTGGCTGGATATGAAATTCCGGGTTGGAAATTCTTTTCTTTAAGAATGTTGAATATTGACCCCCCCACTCTCTTCTGGTTTGTAGGGTTTCTATAGAGACATCTGCTATTACTCTAATGGGCTTCCCTTTCCTGCCCTTTCTCTCTGGCTGCCCCTAACATTTTTTCCTTCATTTCAACCTTAGTGAATCTGATGATTATGTGTCTTTGGGTTTCTCTTCTCGAGGAGTTTCTGTGTGGTGTTCTCTGTATTTCCTGAATTTGAATATTGGCCTGTGTTGCCAGTTGGGGAAGTTCTCCTGGATAATATCCTGAAGAGTGTTTTCCAACTTGGTTCCACTCTCCCTGTCACTTTTCAGATATACCAATCAAACTTAGGTTTGGTCTTTTCACATAGTCCCATATTTCTTGGAGGCTTTGTTCATTTCTTTTCATTCTTCTTTTCTCTAATCTTGTCTTCGTGCTTTATTTCATTAAGTTGATCTTAATCTCTGATATCCTTTCTTCCGTTTAATTGATTCAGCTATTGATACTTGTGTATGCTTCACGAAGTTCTCATGCTGTGTTTTTCAGTTCCGTCAGGTTATTTATGTTCTTCTCTAAACTGGTTATTCTAGTTAGCAGTTCCTGTAACTTTTTATCAAGGTTCTTAGCTTTTTTGAATTAGGTTGGAACATGCTCCTTTAGCTTGGTGGAGTTTGTTATTACCCATCTTCTGAAGCCTAGTTCTGTCAATTCATCAAACTCATTCTCCGTCCCGTTTTGTTCCCTTGCTGGCAAGGAGTTGTGATCCTTTGGAGGAGAAGAGGCATTCTGGTTGTTGGAATTATCAGGCTTTTTGCACTGGTTTTTTCCTCATCTTCATGGATTTATCTACCTTTGATCTTTGATGCTGGCAACCTTAGGATGGGGTGTGTGGACGTCCTTTTTGTTGATGTTGATGCTATTCCTTTCTGTTTGTTAGTTTTCCTTCCAACACTCAGGCCCCTCTGCTGCAGGTCTCCTGGAGTTTGCTGGAGGTCCACTCCAAACGCTTTTTGCCTGGGTGTCACCAGCAGAGGCTGCAGAACAGCAAAGATTGTTGCCTGTTCCTTCCTCTGGAAGCTTCTTTGCAGAGGGGCACCAACCAGATGACAGCCGGAGCTCTCCTGTATGAGATGTCTGTCGACCCCTGCTGGGAGGTTTCTCCCAGTCAGGAGGCATGGGGGTCAGGGACTGACCTGAGGAGGCAGCCTGTCCCTTAGCAGAGTTTGAGCTCTGTGCTGGGAGATCCGCTGCTCTCTTCAGAGCTGATAGGCAGGAACATTTAAGTCTGCTGAAGCTGTGCCCATTGCCACCCCTTCCCCCAGGCACTCTGTCCCAGGGAGTTGGGAGTTTTATCTGTAAGTCCCTGACTAGGGCTGCTGCCTTTCTTTCAGAGATACCCTGCCTAGAGAGGAGGAACCTAGAGAGGCAGTCTACTTACCAGCTTTTCTTAACCCATTGTTCAACCAAGGCTATTATTGTCCTTCTCAGGACAGGAGACCAGATTAGCATGTGAAGGGGACTCTGCTTCCACTGAGGGAGATGCTTTCTCAGCATTTGCAGCAGCTCTGGGATATCCTTCCCAAGGATGGTGAGCTGGAAAAGTTCATCTTTTGTATTCTAAAACATTAGAAACAAATCCTAGTGTGGCAGGATATTAATTTACCAAAAGGTACTCTGTGGCATAGAAAACACCCAGAAAGATTAACAACAGATAAGCCATAAGTATTTTGTTTATTTTTTCATTTTCTGGAAACATGACCCTTTGCAAATTATGGGCTGTCCATTATTTAACAAATTAGACTATTTTATAGCCCTGTTTATTCTTTTATTACTAGATGATTTCTGTGCCCTTCTGAAGCTCAGTAATTTACAGCTCTGTCCAGTGGAACTTACTGTGATGTGAAATACTCTGTGTCTCCTCTGTCCAACATGAGAACCAGTATGGGGCTACTGAGCACTTGAGAAACTGAATTTTTTAATTTTTACCCATTTATTTTTACTTTTTAAGTAGCCCCAGCTAGAGGCTGTCAAATTAGATAATGAAGTTACCTTCTTTGATGTCTCCTTTTTTCGTACTGTGTGATTAAACTTTGTAAGATAGATTAAAGCATAGAGCCCCCAAAATCAAAATGCTGATATTTTCCTATATGATGAAACCCATGGAATGGGCCATGAGAATATTTTTTAAAGAGCTTCCATTTATCTATCAGCCTTCTTAAACACTCAAATGCACTTAGACAAAGAACTGGAACAAGCCAGATCTGTGGGGGCCCATAGCCAAGAAATAGGAAGCACACAAAGTCCCCAAGACCTGCTGGGGCCACAAGGGAGGACCCATACTCTGAGCTTCCATCTCACCAAATGCCATGCAAGCAGGAGAAAAAGAGTAGGGAGGGTCTTGTTTCCACTTGTGGGAAGCAAGGAAAGGAAAAGAAGAAATTTTCAAAAGCTACAACTGGGAACATTTACTTTATGCAGATAGCAGTTGAGTGAAGATAATGAAACCCAGCATGCTCTCCATAGCACTTTTCAAAGCGCGAACTTGAAAAAGTTTGGTATAGACTGCCAGAATCTTCCTTAGTAGTCTTTGAAGTAGGGAGATAGAGGATCCTATTATCCTTGCTTTTCTGTAAGGCATACCTTTCATTTTTGCCAGTACATGTTTTTCAGATATATGTTGATGAAAGCCGAACTACTTACAGATAAAACAGACATAAGCGAAATATCTCTCCTCATGTGATAAAGCGTGATAATGACAGGGCTTTTTTTTTTTAAGAAATGTAGGTGTTTGACTTACAATCGGTGTATAGTAATATTTGTTATGGTTTTCCTTTCTCATATTAATACTTATGGTAACATTATATATGTATGGTGATTTAATTGTCTCAAGTACTATGGTAACCTCATCCCAGCTGCTTCAAACCTTAAAATTCTGTTTCCATTTCAAGACAACAAAGGCCCATGCTCCAAAACCTTCAACAGTTAGCATTTCATTTCCTCTGGGCCCATGTCAGCAGTGTAATCAGAAACAAAATAAGAAATTATAAGGTTCATTCCCAACCCATCATGGAATGAAAAATCTCTTTAAATGGATCTTAAAAATCACCTCCGCTCTGTAAGAGAAAACATGCTGCAAAGAAAGATGTTAGAAGTCACATTAGCTTGACATTGTAAATAAGAACAAAGCCCACAGGTAAATTAATGCTCTTCATCCATTTGTCCCCAGGTCATAGATCTGTACTGGGGAGTGGAAGAAGATGACTGGGACAACCCAGAGCTCCAGAAGACCCGCATGAAGCTGCTAGAGGATTGCTTGAAAACTTCTGCAGGTCCATGTTTTGTTGTGGGTATAAAAAAACTAATGCTTTATATTAACTTTTAGATGAATGTGAGAATTATTGCTGATTTGTGATTCATAAGGGGCTTTTTATCAAGGGGGAAAAGACTTTTTTATGTCTGTTTAAACATTTTAAGCTGTCTCCTGGCTCTCAATGTATGAGAACAAAAAGCTTCAACTTTTCAAAAGTAAGAAGTGCTGCAAATTAACGGTGAATAATTTGAAATGGTAATCAAAGGGATGACTTGGGTTTGACAACGATTTCTACAACACCTTGTGATCAACAATAAGGATTACTCTTTCAGACCTACAATCTTTATCCTAGGTTTTCTTATCTTATTCTATAATCTATTCCATCATAGTGCTTCTATTTCTTAACACTAGAATTTCTGGCAGTTTTTAACAAAATGACTGAAACATTGTTCAAGTGAATCAAGTATACTGTGTCTCACCTACCAGTAGTAAATGGTGCCCTGAGAAAAAGTTTCTTTCTACAATAATTTTCAGCTACATCTTCATTATAAGCTAAAGATCAACAGAGAGATTTCAAGTGGAACATTATTATTAATTCATCATTATTTCTAAAGAATACTCACTCCTCTGTGTAAGCACAGTGGTAGTAAGATAAATAGGCCATACTATGGCAGGTGATTGTGCAAAATCACTGCCTTAATTTAGCTTAAGAAAGACTTAACCTTGAATCCAAGCAGATCCTACCAATCGATAAGGGAAGTTGCCCTTTTGAACATAGGTTGCTCTAAGACTGACAGGTGAGTGTTAAAATTACTAGTGAGTGCTATGAAAAAACATCACATTGTACTGTTAAAAACTTGGTTCAATATATCAGCAAAAGTGTTCTCAATATTTATTTGCATATCCATCTATATTTGGCTCTACATAGAATCAGAAAGACCTACAGAGATGGTATCACAAATCTGACCAGCTGATGGTAAATTTCTTACCCAGGCTAGTAAAGTGTATAAAGGCTGTATCATATAATGTTTGTAGTATTCCATATATAGGTAAGCTGTTTACTCACTAACTACTTGAGTGCTACCGTGTGCCAAGGGCTGCTCTTAAGTGCTGGGGGTATGATAGGTTGACTCATACAAAATTGTTATTTTGTGGGCCAGTTCTTTATGATTCAACCTTAGAACTGAACTAAGAAGATAACATTTTTTGCTTTCCTGGAGCTTACATTCTAATGTGGGTGGAAGGGGGAGAGGGCAGGCAAAAACCAAATAAGTAAGATAAACAGTAAGTCAGATGGTGATAAGTGCTATGGAGAAAAATAGAGAAATGAAAGAAAAGAGAGAATACCAGCAAGGGGAGAGATTTGCTACTTAAGATAAAGCAGTCAGAGAAGGCCTCACTGATACGGTGACTCTGAAGGGGAGATGGAAAGAGGGGTAGGAAAGAACCAGGTGTGGATATTCCGAGTCAGGTATTCCAGGAGGAGGGGCTGGAATGTTCAGGGAACAGCAAGCAGGCCTCTGTGCCTGGAACAAGTCTGAATAGGGAGGAGGGCATGGGATGTGGGGGACATATCATGGGGCCTTGTCATCTTTTATTTTTAAGAGTAAGAAAACTATTGTTATGGCTCAGCATAATTGGGAACCATCGATTTTGGAAAGGTAATTTCAGTAAAACAATTCTATAATCTTCAAGTTGACTTAAGGTTTTACCCTGAGTGACAGGAAAAACTGCAGAAGTGTTCTGAACAGAGGAATGAGGTGATTTGACTTGTATTTTAAGCATGGCCTTGGCGGCTGGGTGAGGAAGAGGGGACAGAGCAGCCAGACCTTTAGACAGCTACTGCAATAAGCCAAATGAGAAAAATACATGGTTTAGGGGATTTGGGGAATGAGCACCTGAAAACAGTGTCCTGTGGCCTGAAAAGAATGCAAAAAAAAGGCCTGAAAGTTGAGTTAAGTATCTGAAGAGCAAGTAGTGGAAGAGATTTTTTTTCCGTGGGTCATCGGAGGATGGAACGAGGAAGCAGATTTCAGCTTTGGGTGAAGAAGTTAAAGGATATAGCTTTCTCTCAGGTTTTTGGATCCAGTTTCCCTGGGTTCTGACCTGACATTTCGTAGCTGTGCAGCACTGCAGGAGTTGCTTCAGTAGTCTAAGCCTTAGTTTTTTTGTCTGTAAAATGGAAGTGATAATAATAGTTATCTACCTCATTGGGTCATTCTGAGAATCAAATGAAATTACAGGCACTTTTATAGTATTTCACACATAGTAACCCGTTAAAAAGTGTTGATTGTTTCTTATTGTATCGTTATTATGTATCATAGCTGTCTGAAGATGAAATCACCTGGCTCAAACTGTAGTGACGCATCACGAAAAAAGTTTTTACCAAAGTGAAGAACATAAACCACTCTGGCAGGGGTGCTATAGAACAGACTCAAATATTGGAAGACAGGTTAGGCCAGATTCCGTTATGCTTAGAAAGCCAGATTTGGGAAGCATAACCCGCTATGGGAGTGTCCTGGGAAATCTCAATTACTGTGATCTCCACAGCTTTACCATAATCCAGGCTCGGAAATTCAGGAATGAGAGAGATGTTCTCCCCCTTTCATAACCCTGTCGAGTGCCATCCCTTAGCTAACTAAAATTAGACATGACTCTGAATTCCAGTAATTTGCTGGTAGGAGAATAAATAAAGACTGCAAGTTTATGCAGGTTGTGAGAGCAAAGGTTAGCTGATAGAACGGTAGCAACATCTTGATTGAGCATACACAAATCATTTATCCCTCCTTCTGCTGCCCTGTTACATGTTTAAACTCAGGGAAACCGTGACAAAACCCTACAGATAGAGCTAGGATTATTCACCCCAGTGATCCTGAATCACGCAAGGCTTATATCTCACTGCTTATAGAAACAAAATAAAAGTACACCTTTTATGGCCTTTCCTGTTGTAACTATGGTAACAACTGGCGTGTGTGTGTTACTTTTTAGCTCGAGTTTTCTCACCCAGTGCTCCCTTGTGGATATTTCTGGAAGTCATGATGACCCCTGTGGGATGCAGAGCTTAGCATAATACTTCCCCTAATGCTGAAGTCTTTGGCAAGGAAATTCACCACTGCCGAATGGAAAAAAAAAAAAATGTTTTTGTATCTTCAAAGGCTTCACAGACTTTAGCCTTTATGTTAAATCCAAATAAATTAAGGACAGGATGAAGCTTTCCTTTTAAACACTCAGAGAATTGAGGTCCAAAGGAAACTTGGTCTTCAGTATTGTTCGTGCTTGGCCTTTTTCGACTTCATCCCCTAAAAGTTGTCATTTAGATAACGGCCCGAGGTTCCACTGACATGTAAGCTGTGCTGTAATTCTGGACAGCTGTTTTACACACATGTTTTTGACCACAAAGAGATGAGGGTACTAGAGTGAGGGGGCCTGGAATATGTCTGGTCCTGCTCTCAAAGGACTAGCTTGGGAGACATATTGTAAAGCATACGTCATCTTACCAAGAAGAACAACATTTGAATACATGTGTAGAGAGAGGCAAGTACAGTGGGAAGAGCCCAGAATTTTGATTTTATAATCAAGTGAGAGCCCTGGTTCTCAGGGGACAAGTCACTAACTTAATTGGGCTTTAATGATCACATCTATAAATATGGGAAAATAATAATAAACTAAAAGCAAATTTTGAATCAATTTCAAAGGGTTGTTGTGGGGACCAAATGTGATGATATATGTATGAATTCTTTGTAAACCCATAAAAGGCTAACAACCAGTAATTTTAGACCAAATAACTTAAACTGTGACTTACATTATTTTCAAATGAGAATAAAAAGTTTTCATGTATATTAGGCATTTATGTGCTATTATAATTTTTCTCTTTGAAAACACCAATAATAATGAAAAAAAGTATTAAGGCTTCATTCAGACAGTCAAATGTTAAAAGATTTTAATTCATTCTTATGTGTATATTAATAAAATGTAACATTTGTAAAATACATATGGTACATATTTATTTTATTTTTCTAGATATGAATTTGATCACATTTACTGACTAAAAGCTTTACCTATCCCCAAGAAGGGATTCTGACCATGGCTGCCCCTAGCAGGGAGACAACTCACAGCTGAGTAACAAAATCATCTTCATCACCTTTTAGGTGTAAAAAATTGCTTCAGCCTTTGCAAAATGTGGAAAGTTCAACAGAATCTCCCACACCTACTTGTCGCATTCCCTACTCCATAGAAAATCCTTTTGTAGCAGGAGAGGAGTATGGCCTTTTGGAGACAGCAGAGGTCATGTGATGCTAATTCTCTCATTATCTCATCCCCATCCTTCTCCATGGTGCCTATTTATAGGGAAGAGGGGGTTTTCTTCTTGTCATTGCTCCAAATGTGCAGTACCCAAAAGAATTGCTTATAGAGTTTGAGCATTGATCCTGGACCCTGAATACAGGCCTGCCTCTTGTCAGAAGTTGACAGAAGTAGGTGACTTCAATCAGAAACAACAAAGGTGATATTACAACCGATCCCACAGAAATACAGAAGATCCTCAGGGACTATTATAAACACACCTATGCACACAAACTAGAAAATCTAAAGGAAATGGACAAATTCCTGGAAACACAATCTCCCAATATTGAACCAGGAAGAAATTGAAACCCTAAGCAAACCAATATTCAGGTCCAAAACTGAATCAGTAATAAATCTACCAAACAAACAAAAAAAAAAAAAGGTCCAGAACCAGATACATTCACAGACAAATTCTACCAGATACACAAAGCAGAGCTGATACCTATTATAGTGAAACTATTCCAAAAACTTAAGGAGAGGGAACTGCTCCCCAACTCATTCTTAAAAACCAGCATCACCTTGATACCTGGCAAAAGACAAAACCTGGCAAAGACACGATGAAAAAACAAAACTACAGGCAAATATTCCTGATGAACATAGATGCAAAAATCCTCAACAAACTACTAGTCAACCAGATCCAACAGCACATCAAAAAGTTAAGTCACCATGATCAAGTAGTTTTAATTTCTGGGATGCAAGGTTGGTTCAACATATGCAAACCAATCAATGTGACACACCCACATAAACAGAGTTAAAAACAAAAACCATATGATCATCTCCATAGACATGGAAAAAGCTTTCAATAAACATTCCTTCATGATAACCCTCAGTAAAAACAAGACATCGAAGGAATATACCTCAAAATAATAAGAGCCATCTGTGACAAACCCACAGCCAACATCATGCTGAATGGGCAAGAACTGGAAGTATTTCCCTTAAGTACTGGAACAATATAAGAATACCCATGCTCACCACTCCTATTCAACACAGTACTGGACGTGCTAGCTAGAGCAATCAGGCAAAAGAAGAAAATAAAAGGCATCAAAATAGGAAAAGAAGAAATGAAACTGTCTCTCTTCATGTATGATGTGATTCTATACCTAGGAAATCATAAAGACTCTTCCAAAGGGCTCCCAGAAGTGATAAACAATTTTAGTAAAGTTTCAGGATATAAAATCTATGTACAAAAATGAGTAACATTTCTATACACCCATAACATTCAAGCTGAAAGCCAAATAAATCAAGAATGTGATTCTATTTACGATAACCCCAAAAAAAATAAATCAAAATACCTAGGAACACATCTAACCAAGGAAGTGAAAGATCTCTACAAGGAGAATTACAAAACACTACCAAAAGAATTCGCAGATGACACAAACAAATGGAAAAACATTCCATACTCTGGATTGGAAGAATCAATTCATTAAAATGTTCATTCTGCCCAAAGCAATCTATATATTTAATGCTATTTCTATCAAACTACCAGTGTCATTTTTCACAGAACTAGAAAAAACTATTCTAAAATTTATATGAAACCAAAAAAGAGTGTGCATAGCCAAAGCAATGGTAACCAAAAAGAACAAAGCTGGAAGTATCACATTATCCAACTTCAAACTATGCTATAAGGCTACAGTAACCCAAACAGCATGGTGCTGGTACAAAAACAGACACATAGATGAATAGAACAAAGTGGAGAACCCAGAAATAAAGCTGCACACCTACAGCCATCTGATCTTTGACAAAGTTGACAAAAATAAACAATGGGGAAAGATTTTCTATTCAATAAATTATATTGGGATAGGTGTCTAGCCATATGGAGAAGAATGAAATTGGACCCCTGTCCTTCGCCATATACAAAAATTAACTCAAGATGGATTAAAGGTTTAAATGTAAGACCTCAAACTGTAATAATCCCAGAAGAAAACCTAGGAAATACCATTCTGGACATTGGCCTTGGGAAATAATTTATTACTAAGTCATCAAAAACAACTGCGACACAAACAAAAATTGACAAGTGGTACCTAGTAAAACTAAAGAGCTTCTGCGCAGCAAAAGAAACTATTAACAGAGTAACAAGACAATGTACAGAATGGGAGAAAATGTTCAAAAACTATGCATCTGACCAATGTCTAATATCTGGAATCTATAAGGAACTTAGACAATGGAATGAGCAAAAAAATAAGCCCATTAAAAAATGGGCAAAAGATATGAACAGACACTTCTCAAAAGAAGACATACAAGTGGCCCACAAACGTATGAAAAAAATGCTTATCAACACTAATCATCAGAGGAATGCAAATCAAAACCACAATGAGATACCATCTCACACTAGTCAGGATGACTATTATTAAAAACTCAAAAAACAACAGATTCTGGTGACACTGTAGGGAAAAGGGAATGATTATACATTGTTGGTGGAAATGTAAATTAGTACAGCCACTGTGTGAAAAGTGATTTGGAGATTTCTGAAAGAACTTAGAACTACCATTCAACCCAGCAATTTCATGATTGGGTATATATCAAAACAAAAAATAGTAAGTCTTTCTACCAAAAAGACACATGCACTCACAGGTTCATCACAGCACAATAGCAAAGAATCAATCTAGGTGTCCATGTCTGGTGGATTGAATAAAGAAAATGTGGCACATAAACTCCATGGAATACTACACAGCCATAGAAAAGAATGAAATTATGTTCTTTGTAGCAACACGGATGAAGCTGGAGGCCATTTCCTAAGTAAATTAACTCAAGAACAGAAAACCAATTACCACATGTTCTCACTTATAAGTGGGAACCAAAAGTTGGGTACTCATGGACATAAAGATGGCAACAGTAGAAACTGGGGACTACTCAGCCACACACACATGCTTCCATCAGTGGCACAGGGAATGAGGGAGGGGGCAAGGGCTGAAAAAATATTGGATACTATGCTGAACACCTGGGTGACGGGATCAGTCATATCCCAAACCTCAGCATCATTCAATACAGTCAGGTAACCTGCACATGTGTGCCCTGAATCTAAAATAAAAGTTGAAATTATATATAAAAAAAGCAAATGGCTGGGCGCAGTGGCTCACGCCTGTAATCCCAGCACTTTGGAAGGCTTAGGCAGGTGGATCACTAGGTCAGGAGTTCAAGACCAGCCTGACCAACATGGTGAAATCCCATTTATAGTAGAATACTAAAAATACAAAAAAATTAGCTGGGCATGGTGGCGCGTGCCTGTAATCCCAGCTACTCATGAGGCTGAGGCAGGAGAATTGCTTGAACCAGGACCCAGTAGGCAGAGGTTGCAGTGAGCCGAGATCCCACCACTGCATTCCACCCTGGGCTACAGAGCGAGACTCTGTCTCAAACACAAACAAACAAAAGTAGACAACTTACACTGTGCTGTCTTGAGCAACTAGAGTTTGAAAACCTTAGTTATAGTATTGGAGAATCCATCCCCATCCCACCACGTGTGTGGCATCCCTGGAGGATGCTCATACCATCTCACTACAGTTCCTCAATCTGCAGTGAGGATGAGGCGGAAATTTGCTATAGGAGAAGCATTGGCAGGTGACCCTAGGAGACCCAGTTCTGATCCCATGCATGCAATGAGAGGAGCACCAATTACCACTGATGGAGGCAGGTAAGAGGTTCTTCCTTGAGTTCACATTTAGAGGGGTGTTCCCATGTCTTAGAATCAGGACAAAAGGAATCTTGCCTGCAGTATGCTTTGTCAACTCCCTGAGCTCTCAGTGAGCTGACACTCATATAGCATCCTCATCAGGGCTATAAGATTACACACATATAAACAAACACAATCTATCAGCATTGGATAAAGAAGCAGCAGAGACCAAAGGAATGGGCATATCACCATTGTTGCTTGAGTGTAAGCATATGTCAAAACAGACTTCTACCTCCACTTACACACACACACACACACACACACACACACACACACACACTGCCATCAGTGGCACAGCTAGCAAGGAACAGAGAACGGGTCATGCTCATACCCACCACAGGCAGCTCCTGGCAGTGGACCCTAAGCCCAGAATGCACAAAGTGAGAAGAAAGAAGCCCAGAGAGCTACATTTTGAACTGGGCCATATTTTAAACCAAAAATATGACAACTTAAGGGACTGAACTGTGAAATCTGTTGTTATTAAGAAAGTTTGTTTTTTCACTAGGCAGAAGAGTAAAGACAAGACAAAGTTTGTAGCTGTAACTGACAAAGACTAACATTCTATTTTTGCATATCATTGAGTGACACTCAAACTTGTAGCATATAGGTCAGTTCCTTCTCACCTTCTCACCACTCTCCTTCAGGTTAAATTATGTCTCCTTACAGTTTAGTTTCTTTAAATAATTTTCAGTAGAAGAAAACTATAGAATAAGATTTCATAAATCATTTGAAATAATTACAGTATTTTTTAAACCACTTGGCTTTGGAAAGTATTTCACATGTATCCATATTCCAATATGTTTGTCTTATCATTTTAGGTATACAGAACAAAATACATACATGAAAAATTAAAATAAGTACTTAATTTTCATTTGTATTTTAAAGTGCAGGGGACGGGGGTTGTATCAATTAGTTCTAACCTTTATAAGTACAGTTCTACCAACCAAAATGTGTTTTAAAATGGGAAAATAGGCCGGGCGTGGTGGCTCAAGCCTGTAATCCCAGCACTTTGGGAGGCCGAGACGGGCAGATCACGAGGTCAGGAGATCGAGACCATCCTGGCTAACATGGTGAAACCCCGTCTCTACTAAAAAATACAAAAAACTAGCTGGGCGAGGTAGCGGGTGCCTGTAGTCCCAGCTACTTGGGAGGCTGAGGCAGGAGAATGGCGTAAACCCGGGAGGCAGAGCTTGCAGTGAGCTGAGATCCGGCCCCTGCCCTCCAGCCTGGGTGACAGAGCGAGACTCCGTCTCAAAAAAAAAAAAAAAAAAATGGGAAAATAGTCATCGATTTGAACTGGAAATTCATCTAAATTAAACACTCTAACTTAAAAAGATGTTTCTTACAAATTTTATTTAAATAGAAATCTAAAGCCTCAGATTTTCCAGGTATTTTCCTCATATAGTCCAGAGAAACAAAGATTTCTATACTTACAAAAATGTTTGTCCAGGTGAAATCAACCAGTTATCATAGCTCTGAAATAGGTTTCAATAATTAGTGACTTGATATCACCAAAAGAGTTTTAGAATGGACAAACATGGAAGATTAGCTTTCTTCGCAACAATATTTAATTGTCTGGTGAAAGCCAAGAGGGCCGTTGAATTAATTATTGCTAATATATTAAGTATTTCCACAGTAAACTTTTACTAACATATAAGCTATTTCCGTAGCTTAAGCTTAGTTGGTGTAAGAAAGCGTATTTTTATATGATAAAAAGAATCACGGAGAAAATGTGAATGGGAGAGTACTCAGTCTCTTTATAATTTAATTGGTAAAGAAAAATGTTCACTTTTATAGCTGTTGTCCAAAGGACTTCTAAGTAGGCCAGCAACAAATTTTTAAAAAGGTGAAATGTAAACATCATATTTTTAAAAAGATAGTAGGGCTGTGGAGACAAACGGGATTAGACACAGTCAATTTCCAGAAGGAAATGAGTCATTTCTTGGTAAACTGGCTTTACAGATAGAGGAACCCCAGAATCACTGGGAGTTTTCTCCATGAGATATTTGCAGAGAATTGAGCAACATGGGAGGCTGGGAAGCTGGGATGGAAAGGCAGAATAAAGTCTCCAATAATATCTTGGGGTACAGGAGACGAAGTCCACTGGAAGGTAGCACAAACATGTAACTGATGTTGCCTTTGAGGCATTTTAATTCAAAGTAAACTCAATCTAAAACTGCAACCTAGCCCCAGCCCGTTTCAGTTACTAATGGGAATGTGATAAGCCTTTCATTGCCCTATCAGTGTAACATAGGAAAGGAAACCCTAAACAACCATTATTTTAAAAATGAATTTCAGAATACAGTGAAAATTACAAGACATGCAAAGATTCAAGAAAATATGACTAATTTTGAAAGGAAGACTGAAGAATAGATGAAACAAGTAGAAAGATGACCCAACTATTTTATTCATTGTAAATAATCTAAACCTTCCTATTAAACACAGGTTCAACTGTATGCAGTTTGCAGGAGTTCCCTTTAAAGGAAAGGGCATAAATCGATTGAGAGTAAAATCATAAAAGTATATATATATACACACACATATATATACTTTCATGTATATATATGTGTGTATATATGTGTGTGTGTGTGTGTGTGTGTGTGTGTGTATATATATGTGCCATGGAAAGACTAACCAAAAGAAAATTACATCAATATCATATAGTAGGTTTTAAGTTAAGAAGGTAAAGTAGGATGTTTCATAACGATAAAAGGTTCAATTCAACAGAAAAATGTAATATTTTTCTTTTTATTATTTCTTTAAATTTTTTGTTATACTTTAAGTTCTAGGGTACATGTGCACAATGTGCAGGTTTGTTACATATGTATACATGTGCCATGTTGGTGTGCTGCACCCATTAACTCATCATTTACATTAGGTATATCTCCTAATGCTATCCCTCCCCTCTCCCCCAACCCCATGACAGGCCCCGGTGTGTGATGTTCCCCTTCCTGTGTCCAGGTGATCTCATTGCTCAGTTCCCACCTATGAGTGAGAACATGCGGTGTTTGGTTTTCTGTTCTTGTGATAGTTTGCTGAGAATGATGGTTTCCAGCTGCATCCATGTCCCTACAAAGGACATGAACTCATCTTTTTTTGGCTGCATAGTATTCCATGGTGTATATGTGCCACATTTTCTTAATCCGTTCTGTCATTGATGGACATTTGGGTTGCTTCCAAGTCTTTGCTATTGTGAATAGTGCCTCAATAAACATACGTGTCCATGTGTCTTTATAGCAGCATGATTTATAATCCTTTGGGTATATACCCAGTAATGGGATGGCTGGGGTCAAATGGTATTTCTAGTTCTAGATCCTTGAGGAATCGTCACACTGTCTTCCACAATGGTTGAACTAGTTTACAGTCCCACCAACAGTGTAAAAATGTTCCTATTTCTCCACATCCTCTCCAGCATCTGCTGTTTCCTGACTTTTTAATGATCACCAAAATGTAATATTTCTATATTTGTGTGCACCTAATAACATGGCTTCAAAATATAAAAATCTTGACTAAAAGGAGAAATAGACAAATCTGCAGTCATAATTGGAGATATTTACAAACATCTTTTAGTATCTAAGAGAAGTAGAAAACAAATCCGTAAGTATGTAGATTTGAATAACATGATTTATAAACTGACCTAATTAACATTTATAGAATGCCACATTCAATAACTGCAGAATATACCTTATTTCAATTCACAGAACATTTGCTAAAGTGCAAAGGATGATCCATCCATATGATGGGTAACAACACAAGTCTCAACACACTTCAAAGGGTTGAAATCATGCTACAGTTGTGCTCTGACCTTGATGGAATTAAAAATTAAAAAATAACTGAAAGATGACTAAACATGTCCAAATACGTGAGAGTTAACACCATTCTAAATAAACTGTGGGTCAAAGTAGAAAAATCACAAGGGAAATCTAAAAATATTTTAACTGCACTAACATGAAAACTATATCAAAACTTGTGGATTCAGCTCATTATACAAATTTCAAAGTATGGATTTCTATTTTTTTAATGCTTAGAAAAAATAGGAATCCATACTTTGAAATTCACATAATTAGAAAAGATGAGAATTTGAAAATTAATGATTTAAGTGTCCATCTGTCAAGAGGATAGGAAAAAAAGGAGAATTAAACCCAAGGCAATTGGAAGAAAAGGGCAATATTCATCAAAGTATAACAGCTTTTAAAACGCTTCTACAAATTCTCAGTGCTATTTGTTCCTCTAAGGATAAACAGATGACAGAATTTCAGAGCTGGAAAGAGCCTTAAGATAATCTAGTAACTAAATAGTTAAAAATCCTGATTATACACAGGTAAAATTGAAACCCAAAGAAGTGAAGGGAATGTTTATTTTCTGAATGCCTAAAATACAGTAGATACTGTGTTGAGCCCTTTTCCTCTTTTTATCATACCAACCCATGGGGCCATTATTTCTCCATTTCTGTCAGTGAGAATGCTGAGACTTCGGTGATTTCTGCAATCTGCCTGATGTCTAACTCATAAAGGATAAGAGCCAGGATTTCAGTCTAAGTCTCTTTAATTCCAACGCCAACATTCTTCCTACCAGCAGACCCTAAATGGTTTAATTGGAAGCTATAATGAAGTCTAGAACCCAAGTCCTTTTCCCCCTGTCTGTTCTTTATCTACAAAAATAGAGGGATTGAACTATAATGTCCTGTTCGAGTTTTCATGGTGGCATTTTCTCACATACAGTTGAATGATTCAGATAACATAATCACTAGCCTAGTGTGTGATATACTTCTCTCTGGTAGGGAAGGAAGCTGTGTCGCCGCAGGCTTTACTAAGATTGCTTCAGCCAAAACTTGGACTTTTTCATCTAATTTCCCTGGACTAAGAAACTCTAAGCTGCCAAAATCTGTGCTTGAAAATGCCATAAATGCAAACTGTAAAAACAACAAAGATTTCTTAATTTTTCTCCCTTTGCACTTACCTAGCATCTAATTACAATTCAAGGTCCAGATCTGCTATATCCAACTAACCTAAAGTCTCAGTATGCTTCTAGAAATGCATATTTCACATTGTTGTCCAATAAAACACAACAAGCAAGTTTCTATAGTGCCTATCATATATAAGACTGTGCTAAGTTCTCTGAGCTAATGGTAAGTCATATACTACCCTTGACCTCTTAAGCACCCATTTAAACAGAAAAAAGTGTGTGTGGTTAAATATGATACTGTTTGATAAGTGAGATAATATAATATTAGTCAGCTACTATGGAAGCCAAATGGTGAAACTGATTTGTTCTGATTCTTTGTGTCACAAAAGACCTCCTGAAGAAATGATATTTTCAGTAAGGTTGGAAGGGCTAAGAGCTTTCCATCTCTAAATCTAGGGCAGGGGAGGTGAGTGTACCTTGACTGTCCAGAGTCCAGCAGTTCATGGATGAAGGTAGAATATAGGGTTAGTGGCAGGGCATTGTGGAACATGAGGCAAGAAACATAATTTGAGATCAGACCTTCTAAGTTAAATTTCAGCTTAAGCTTGTTAGCAGTGAGGAGGACATCCTTTTGAGATCTGTAACTAAAGGCAGAGAGTTCAAGAGGCTAGAGGCAAGAAACCTAACTAGCAACCCAGCTAATGTCATGATCCAAGTGAAAGATACCCCGATGGGCTAAGGGGGTGAAATAGAAAGGTGGGCATAGATTACAGACACTTCAGAGACAGAATTGGTAAGACGTTGTTGACTGTTTAAGTGAGGGCTAAGGGAGAAGGCTGAGTCTAAGGTGATTAGGCTGATGCCCAGATTATTAGCTCTTCCTTCCATCACACCATTATAGATACTTAAATATACACACTGAAACACATGTTATGAAGAAACCTATGCTCCAAAATTTACGAAAGGTAATTATTTGGTGAAATAAAATCTATATTAACCAGAAAGCATGAATAATATTTTCTGTTTCTCACAATCTGTGTGGGGTTTTTTTTTTTAATGAATTTAAGGTGTATAAGTGCAGTTTTGTTACATGTATATATTGCCTGATAGTGAAGTCTGGGATTTTAATGTAACCATCACCTGAATAGTGTATGCTGTACTCATTAAATAATTTCTCATCCCTCACCCTTCTCCCACCTCTCCCTGCCTCTATGTCCATGGATACACATTATTTAGCTCTCACTTATAAGCGAGAACACGTGGTATTTGGCTTACATGAGGGTTTTGTATATTTCTTTTCCATCTTAGGTGGTATGGGAGGAGAGTAAAACTGGTAACCGAGAGTGAATAAAGAACAAGTTGAATCATAAAATCAGTGTGGACCATCAAAATTCTCATCAAAATTCGATGAACATTTCCTGTATTGGTTTTCACTCTCCTCCTTTAAACAATCAAGGAAGGAGTAATTTTCTAAATGTGTGATGTAATAGGTCAAATGCAAAGAAAATGCAGAAGGTGGGGGGTCAAAGTAGGTATTCTCTTTCCAGCTTGCAAATACACACAGAAAATACTGAAAGTGAAGGTCAAAGATTCTCTTCCCTGCTTGGAAATATGCAGAGAATGTGCTGAACGTGGGCAGTCAAAGCAGGTCTTCTCCTCCCAGTTTGGAGATATGCACAGATATGGGATGGCCTTGGGGTACTTCTCCATTTTATGGCCCTTTCTGTATTCTCAGCTGTACATAGCAGCCCCCAAAGCAGCAAGAGGTTCCTCACTTCTTTCTGTTCTGTTCTTTAGCATCTGTGCTGGATGTGCAGATGGAATTGTAGGATTATTTTGCTCCTCACTCCTTTCCAGTTTTGCCACAGTTGTGAAACTACCTGCACAACCATTCTGCAGATCTGAACCGAATAATTTGAGGCAACTTAAATATATTACTTTTATCTTGTTTACACATGATATCTCTGATTATGGAAGAAATAATAGTTTTAACTGTTTAATTTTGACTGGAGAATAGGGAATTTCTGCTTATTTCTGCTTAGTTCAGCATTTATACTTGCCTATTGTTATACAAAAATAGGTATTTCTAGCAATGAGTATTTAAGGATTTCCCAACCTATATTTAAGATTAGTATTTCTGGACTAGAATATTTATACACCACCAGCAGTATTATATATAACTTAAAATGTATCCCTTTACACAAATGAATTGACTGCTGTACATTCCCTTAAGAGTAAAATGATTTTCTTGCCCCAAAATGGCAGCATGTTTGTGGATTTTTACTGAGCCTTGGAATAAGCAGCTGAGTAAGCATTTGGAAGAGGGTTTGAATGATGTTCCTGTGAAAATGGATATTAATTGGTCTCCGGCTTGAATCAGTTATAAATATGGAGGTGACCCTGATTAACCAACAGCAGGGAAGCAGTTGTGTCTTAATTGCCTATAGCAGTCTCAGTGAAGTATTGGACTCAACTTTCTCCAAAATGTGTCAGATGAGAAATGCTTTTAAAGAATATAGATTAGTTGTCGTATCTATCTCTGTAATTCATTTCTTCAAGACAGGAGGAATGATGAGGCTAAAGGTCGATTATAAAATATTAGTGCTAGCTTTAATTTTGTCTCATTTTCTTGCTGATCTGAAAAGAACAAGCCTACAGACTAAATTTAGTTGGTGTTTGCTTTTTAGTCTGTCTTTCATGCGGGAACTTATACAGTATAAGCACATCTAGGGGCTTGGTACCCCCACACAGACCACCACAGCTGCTTATATATACCCACACATTAAACCAATCTGGAGTAAACCAGAAGGTTAAACTTACAGAAGGCAAATTATTTGCCAAAGAAGTTCAATTTTTTTTCTTTTTTCTTTTTCTTTTCTTTTTTTTTGAGATGGAGTCTCAGTGTGTCACCCAGGCTCGAGTACAGTGGCACAATCTTGGCTCACTGCAACCTCCACCTCCTGGGTTCAAGCAATTCCCCTGCCTCCGCCTCCCAAGTAGCTGGGACTACAGATGTGCACCACCACGCCCAGCTAATTTTGTACTTTTAGTAGAAATAGGGTTCACCATGTTGGCCAGGCTGGTCTCAAACTCCTGACCTCAGATGATCCACCCTCCTTGGCCTCCCAAAGTGCTGGGATTACAGGCGTGAGCCACCACACCCAGTCAGTTCAATATGTTAAGCAATAAGTACATCTTTCTTATTAATAATAACCAGTTTTCTAATTTGCTTTCCTAGATGGCTAAAACTATTAAAAAGTTTATTTAGTAAAGTTCAGAAAACAAAGCTGTGCCTGCTAATTTTTAGCAATGATGTGAAAATGACTTTGCTCTTATTTGGATTAAATATATTGAAGTTTCTCAGGAAATTGAGGCAAGAGGCTTCCTTGTTCTTCCTTCATCGTGTGTAATCAATAATTATTGTTAACACAATTGGCTTTTATTTACCTGAGGGAACCAAGTGTTTCACCCAATTCTCTTTTTTGATATCACAGACCAATGGACTGAACTTAATGTCTTCTACTTTTTTGTTTACCTGGAGAAGATGTTAAAATATGTATTCAGGCTCTATGTAATTTTGCCCTGCAATGCAGAATGCTTTTCCCTCAAAGTTTTCTAATGCAAAGTAATGAACTTCACAATGGTAAACTTTTTGTATTTTAACAATTTTTTTCTAGAGTGAAGCAGAGCTGTATTCATGGTATGAACACTCCTAAAGTGTGAAAAAAGGAATGCAAATAAATTTTAGGAGATCAGGAAGTCATTTCTGTTTCTTGAAATATGGTGTATTTAAATAAGGCAATTAGGATCATTTTTATGTAGTATATTGAAAACATGCTATGATGGAGTCTTTAAAACATTGTTAGATAAAATCAAGTTTTTCCTGAATAATTATAGTACATTTAAGTACCTTTATATTTGTACCTCATTTTACTTGTCTGTACCTCAACACTATATTCAAACTAAACACACTTATTTCTTGAATGGCTGACTTCTTGTACTTGGTGAGTTAAGGATCTATATAAATATATAAAACATAAATGGAATACTTAAACTGTATTCTGAGTACTTTATGTGGATTCATTCATTTATTCTTCCTAGTAATTTATGAGAAAGTTACTATTGTTATAACCATAGTACAAATGAGGTAATAACTGAAAAAAAAAAAAAAAAAGATTTCTGATTCTTGCCAGGACACACGGCTAGTACAGTAAGGAGCAAAGTAAGGCACGAACCCAGGTAGTCTGGGGCTAGAATTTACATATTAACTACCCTATACTGTTGCTTTCCAATTTGTCTTCACTCAGCTTTTGTTTTCCCTGAATGCAGATATGTTCATTTCAAACTACAAAGTTATCTGGACCAACAGGTCTCAAATTCCATTTGGAATACTGGCCACTATTAGTAACTCAATGTTTTAATATGATTTGTTTTCATATATATCAAGGTCAAAGGATAGCATTCCTGACTTCCACCCTTCCCCCAGTTCCAATCACTGTTTGTCATTCTTTCCCTTTGGCTCCCAGATCTACTGCTGCCTATCTTAAGTCACACCTACAAGCCAGTGTGCTGTGCAGCATAGAAAGCTCTGTTCATTTGCAGGAATTATTAGTTCATCTTTCTTAGTCTCCTATAAAAGCTATTATCTCTCTGATCCTTGGGGAGAACGTGAATTAAAGGATACAGACTTATATTGTGAATGCCCTCTGACTGTCCTATGCAGTATTGCTTCTCCCAGCTTCATATTGAACTGTGAAGATACAATGTAAAGATAATTCACAATGCTAAAATCAAGACTAAATCTAGGAGGTAATTCAGCTATTTTTAAGATATATGGAGTTAAAATAAGATTCACAAACTGTGGACAATAATGGCAAACATTTACTTTGCATTATGCGTGTGCCAGGTGCTATTCTGCGTTTTGCATATAGTTATTCATGTAACCTCACAACGGCACTCATGAGGTGGGCGCTAATATTAGTCCCATTTTGCAGATAAGGAAACAGATACTCAGCTAGGATTTGAAGCCAGGCAGACTGACCGTGAGGTTCATGGTCATAACTACCCTCTCTCTAAATATTTTCCTTATCACTTGATAAGAGATGCTTCATTCTAACCTCTTTACCATTACCCACCCTTTGCCTAAATATCCAGGCCAATATCAAGAAGTACACCAGGCAGGCAGCTGTTCGTTGCTGTATATGTACAGCTTTCTAAAAGGGTTGTCAAAGCTCAATCAGTACAAATTCAAGGGCTGTGGATTACCATAAACAAGGAATGTAATAGAGGTTTAGTAGCTTATTGTAACTTGGCTTGGGTATTACTGATAACCCATTACTGGTTTGTAATACCTTAATAGCACTGCATTATGGGAATTCTAAATATTCATATGCCTCATCACTGGAGATGTTTAGAAAATTAACAATAGTGATGGGTAGAAGACCCAATTCAATCTACTAAATGTCTGTTAGATGCTGGTTTCTGAATTAGGTGAAAGGACACCAATTTGTTCTCCAGCAACAGATGGAAAAGAGCTGACCAATACCTAAATGGTCAGAGATCAGGACAAAAGGGCAAGCCAGACGTCCTGTGTATTACAAACATCAAGTTTGGATTTTGAAAACTTTTAGAAAATGTCTTACAAATGAAGAAAGATGAACTAAGAAGGTAATGTATCTGAAAATGGTTTGCTATCAGAAACAACAGACTTTAGAAAACATTTTGGTATCTCAGTAGCATGCGGAGGACTTGAGACTGAAAGCCATGTGGAGAGAATAGACCAAAATACAAAGACAACTAGATGGTAGGGATGGGTGGTGATATAGTTTGGACACTTGTCCCCTCCAAATGATGTTGAAATGTGATCCCCAGTATTGGAGATGGGGCCAGTGGGAGGTGTTTGGGTCATGGGGTCAGATCCCTCATGAATGGCTTGGTGCTTTCCCCATAGTAGTCAGTGAATTCTTGCCCTTATTCATGCAAGAGCTGGTTTAAAGAGCCTGGCACCTCTTCCGTCTCTCTTGCTCCCTCTTTCTCCATGTGACGACACACCTGCTCCCCTTTTGTCTTCCACCATGAGTAAAAGCTTCCTGAGGTCCTGACCAGAAGCGAATGCTGGTGCCACGCTTGTTGTACAGCCTACAGAACAAGGAGCCAAAAAAAGCCCTCTTTACAAATTCCCCAGCCTCACGTATTCATTTATAGCAATGCAAAACAGACTAATACAGGTGGATTGCAAGGAAGACAAAGAATAGAACTAACACGATAAAAATCAGGTCAGTGATACAGAGAATACACGAATACACATGAGATGGTTTCTTGGTATGCAGAAAGATATGGAAAAAGGAATGAGATGACAGAGAATGGAAATCTAATCCTAGAATTAGAGGTATTTTCAGGGAAGACAGGAAGACATCAAGTTCAAAAGCAAAAATAATTGGAAGAAAAGTCTGGACAAATGATTTTTACTAGCAAAAACAAAGTTTTGATGAATCTAATGAAATGGAAATATATACAAATAAATTAGGAATAAAGTTATTTAGCCACAGATATAGAAGTAAGAACAGCAACAATGCTAATACTTAGCACTGACTGCATGCATCTAAGTTACATATATAGTATTTTATAAACATTACAAGTAAGAAAACTTTTTAAATTATGGGAAAATACTCTGTAAAACTCTGTGCTGAGAGAGTTTCTGAACTGAATGATATGAATGCTTTTCTGAGATATGTTAATTACCAAAGTAGCTTCAAGAAAATCTGGATAAACTGGTAACAAAGTTGTAACAAAATTCATCAAACAAAATTTATCACAGCATAACTTCTGAAAATGAACTTCCTTTTGCTTCCAAAACATAAGCAAGTTGGTTCTGCCTGTGTAATCTTCTGTGCTTTCAAAGAACATATTCGCATGGCCAAATAAATTGTTCCATTGTGAAGATAGGCAAAGGTGTAAAAGTTATCTTACTCATTTTTTAAACTAGCATAACCCTAACTCCCAAACCTGATATAACCAACTTTGTAATCTTTATAGTCATGCCTAGTGTAAAATTAATGTTTATTGAAAAGAATTTGGATGTGCACGTGATTATAAAGAATATATAACAATTACCTATAATCCCATCATTCATCAATTATCACCATTAATATTTTAACTAATATTTTAAATATGCCAGGCCCTGTACTAAGTGCTTATCTGTATGTTTTTATTTAATTTCATTAAGAATCTTCTGCCATAGACATTATTGTTGTAACTTCTTTTTTCCTGATGAAGAGACTGACACATAGAAAGACTAACTTGCCCAAGGTTGCCAAGCAAGCAGTCACAGGTGAGGTATAAACTTACGGGGTCTTACGCTGGAATTCACTTTTAAACCATTGCATTATACTGTGGCTTTAGAGAACTTGTTTCCAGTATTTTATCATAAAGTATTTTCCAATGATAATATGCTTTGAAATCATGATTTTAGTAAGTGTATGATGTTCTAGCAAATGAATGAACTGTTATGTATTTAAACATTCCCTTTTTTTAGATATAAAGGTCATTGTCAAGTGTTTATGATAAATATTAATGAATTTAACATTTTCATATAAATCAAACTGCCTAATATTTTCTGTGAAGGTAAACTCTGAGATGCAGAATTACTAGGTCAAAGTTATGAATACTTGTGAACCATCTTGATTCTGTACTTGTTTTCTGGAAGGATTTTGCAATATGTGTTTCTACCCAGAGAAAATGAGAATGTCCATCTCACAGCAACATTATCAGTTCTGAATAGTGTCACTACTTAAAACATTTGTAAATTAAATTACATAGGTGAAAGAAGGGATATCATATTTATTTCACATTTTTTGGCTACCAATAACACTTAAAAATATTTTTTATATATGTATCAGCCATTGGAATTTTCTATTAATTCCTGCCTCAGAGAAAGCAACAGAGCTAATGGTTAAGAACACAGTCTCTCTTTTTTTGTCAGAGGCTCTAGAGCAAAATTAATGCTTCCAGCTTGTAGGAGGTGGAACATGGTCATATTAGACATATTGTTCTCAAAAGCTGACATGGAAAGTTTCAGCCATTCCTAGAAATCTTGGTTAATCCTGATTCTACAAACCTTAATCTCATTGAACCTTCATTTCCTCATCTTTATTGATAATACTACTTGATATTAATACTTCATGTTTATTGTCAGTATTAATATATGCAAAGTGTTTAGTGCACAAATAGCCTAAAACATGGTGACTTTTAAAAATATTAGTCCATGCTTTCATGTCAGTCACAAGAATCTCTGTTTATGCTTATATTAGAGTTTTGCATGAGCTTATCATTCTCCCGCAATACATTGTGAATTCTCAGGAGGAATTTTTATCTTTTTCCTTTGTCCCAAGTACCTAGCATAAGCCTCATGTATTAGGAATACATATCTACTGTATTGGGATGAATGTAAAATTACTCAAATTCAAAGAATATTTTGTGATATGAGATGTCATGATTCCATCTAACCTCTGAAACATTTTATCATTTTCCTATTGCAGAATTCTTAGAAATACTCAAATTTGGGTTCTCAAAGGCAGCTTTTAGAGTATTAACTGTTTGCTGATGGCTTTCTTTAGGACAGACTCAGTTATAGGCCAGTGCCATACAGGCCAAACTCAATGACAGATGCAAGAGTAGTGACCACCCCAATCGCTACGTGATTTGATGAGCAAAGATGTAGCAACCTCTCAGCATTGCCTCAGCAAATGAAGTGCTCACTCGCTTCTCTTTCCGATGAAAGAGAAGATCATGTTTTTTGAAAATATAACTCAATGGTTAGCTTAGTAAAACAAAAAAAAAAAATGAAATTCACTCATAAGGTTTTATAAAGACCTGCAAATGTCCACATAATTTTTTTCTTATTGTCTTCACTGTCAGACCAAAGTTGTTATAAAAGTTCAGGAGACTGGGCGTGGTGGCTCAGGGAGGCTGAGATGGGTGGATCACCTGAGGTTGGGAGTTTGAGACCAGCCTGACCCACATGGAGAAATCCCGTCTCTACTAAAAATACAAAAAAAATTAGGCAGGCGTGGTGGCGCATGCCTGTAATCCCAGCTACTCAGGAGGCTGAGTCAGGAGAATCGCTTGAAACCAGGAGGCAGAGGTTATGGTGAGCCAAGATCACGCCATTGCACTCCAGCCTGGGCAACAAGAGCAAAACTCCGTCTCAAAAAAAAAAGTTCAGGAGGAAAGACATCTTCAAAATAAAATAATTTAAAATAGTTAATAATTTAAAATAAGCTTGCATAACTTAAAAGTATATAAGTTTAAATAATTTAAACGTATTATAAGTTTAATAAGTTTAAATAACTTAAAATAACTTCAAAACATTTTTTAAATGTTTCACCACAAAAAGTATGTGAAGTGATGGATTTTTTAAATTAGCCTCGTTTAATCATTCTACATTGTAAACATATAGCAAAACAACATGTTGTATGATGTAATTGTATACAATTATTATTTATCAATTAAAAATTAATCATTAAACATTTTAGGTTAGAATTTCTTATAATTAAGAAATAGATTTCTAATCCTAATTTTGATTATGATTAAGAAAATACTCTGTGGTTCTGTATGCCCTTCACCCGTATTCCACCCTTGCCAACTTAAGTTCCTGTGTGTGCTCCACATCCCTGCCACAAGCACTTCAAAAAATATTAACAGTGACTTTGATTTGGAAAACTTTAAATGTTCTATTCTGCTGTCCTATATTGACGTCTGAATTGAAATAAAAGAAATATGACAGTCATCTTTATGGACAAGTTTAAGTTCAATTTTGTTATCTAAACTTTCTCAAAGAGAACATGAAAAACAGTCCCCCAAAAATCATAATATTAGAGACTTTTGGTTAAGAAAGTGAACATTGTGACAGGGCATCAGTTGTCCATTTTGGATGATGGACCACAATTTCAAGAAAGGAAGGAACTCCGTTTTCCCATGTAACAATGACACATGCCAGCCAAATTCTAACCTGATTTTGCCACGATGTTAGGACAATTCCTCAGCTTGTTTTACAATCACCATTCTGCTGGTTCTTGTATTTTGCCTTGTTTCCCTGAATTGTTTTTTTTTTTAATTTGAGTGACCTTTGAGTCAGAAGGACTTGTAATTTGGTGACTCTTGTGAAAGTGTTTCTTTCAATACACTCCCCCATGTGTCCTCTCTAAATGTAATTTTGTAAAGCATAAAAATAAAAAAATAGGCTTTTTCTTTAATGCTGGGCTCAACAACTGGTTTCTTTAAAAATGGGGAAGTTTAAAGAATTGGGCTTTTTGCTGAAATTCACAAGGACTTATTTGTTGTTTGAAAGCTGCTTTGGGAACATTTGTTTTGATAGTTTTACAATTAGAAACTATAAAACTAATGGAATTGTTCGAATTCATTTGTGTTGAGGTTATAAAGCTGCTTCCAATTTCAGTTCACATTTTATAACAACTTTCAAGCTAATTATATAAAGGAAATCTGAAACTTGTCAAATCCTTAATAATCTGGACTCCTCACTTACCCTACTCAACTCCCCCCAAAATCTTTCATTCTAGCAGTCTGGTAATTCAGTGGAAAACCACATGACAGGGTTCATAAATGTATCCAGTGTTACACCTAAGGATAACACTTTCTGGTCTGTTTTGCAGGCTTTTCACAGGAAGAATTGTGATGGTCAGAGCTAATATAGTTGGTCAAATGTAAGACTAAGAATAAATATATCAAACAAATCCAACATCATTCTGTTGGAAGGACTTAAGCCATTTAGTCCGTCCAACAGAATGATGAGGATGGTACTGTTGTCTGCACTTCACAGAACAAACAGAGACACAGAGAGGTTGAATAACTTTCCCAGAGTCACACAGTAACTGGGGAGCTGGAATTCAGACCCCAATAGTCTAGTTTCAGGGTACATTCCCTTTTGTGTCATGCTTTTGTATTTCAAAAAGCACATGACATATGTTTTATTATTTAATCCTCTAAATACCTCCAGGAGGTATTCAGATTTTATAATGCTTTTTCTTGGTATGAGTTCACTGAGACACAGAATTGTGCAGCTGAACTTGACCCAGACCATACATGAGTAGACAATGATGTAGTCCCAACCCGAGACCTCCTGACTGCAAGCCTGTGGCCCTCAGGGAGGTTTTGTTTTTGTTTTGCCAAGGAACACTTTGATTAAATAAAGATTTCCTCAAACTCTATTACCAATGTAGGCACAACTGTTCTTAGTGAGGGACGGATGGGCACTTGGACTTCTCTCCTATCTGTACCTATTTCCATTCCACCCCCAGAGGCCCTAAATGGCTCCATGGAATACAACTGGAAGCCTACTGCTTTACCCCATGTTATCTTTCAGGTACATTAATAAATTTATATATTTATTTATTTATTTATTTCACATATATATTAGCACTGGAAAGAGCAGAAATTACTGGAAACAACAGAAAAGGAAAGGCAAGAAGGAGTTGAACTTGGCTCCACCACTTGTTCTACGTTCATCTCTAAAATGAGAATAAGAATTAATGCATTTCATTGATTGCTTCTAGTGAGTTAAGCACTAAGCATTTTCTCAATCTTTACGGCAACCCTGTGAATTGCAGGTATTGTTATCCTGATTTACAGATGAAAAATAAACCTTCAGATTAACTTCTTCAGGGCTACTAGGCTACTAGGCTAGAAAATTGTGGTTGGAATTCAAAACCACATCTGTTTGATGATAAAGTCCAGACTCTTAACCTACCTAGGATTGGGGAAATTATATGAGATACAGCTCCTAATGTGTGCTGCAGTAGACAGTCAATAAATGGCAGATGTTATTTTGGGGGAGACTGTACTATTTAAGAGTATGGACTATGAAATCAGACCATCAGTATTTACATATCTGTTCTATCAGTCATATAATGTGTGACCTTGAACAAATGTTTTTGTCCCTCTAGGCTTTAATTCTTTCATTTATAAACTTTGAATAATATTAAAACTTACTATACAATATTTATGAAGATCAAATAGGATATTGTGTTTATGTTGCTTAGCACAGGGTCTTACCCATAGTATGCCTTAAATAAATGCTAGCTATGGTTATTATTAGGAACTATATGCTAAGGAATCACAACTCAAAAAAAAAAGTGGATTTTGTGAAGAGTCTACATTATCTCATTCTGTTTTACCAAAACTTTTGTGAAGTAAGTACTACATTACTTTCATATTACAAATGCTATTTTGAGAGTTTTTAAAATTTCTTAAGTATTCACAGCTAGCAAGTGACGAAGCTAGAATGTGAGCAGGCGGGTGGAATTTGGAGGCTTCATCCACATTCTGTATTGATTCTGACAAACAATTTTTTTTATTATAATTATACTTTAAGTTCTAGGGTACATGTGCATAACGTGCGGGTTTGTTACATATGTATACTTGTGCCATGTTGGTGTGCTGCACCCATCAACGCGTCAGCACCCATCATCTCATCATTTACATCAGGTATAACTCCCAATGCAATCCCTCAATCCCTCCCCCCTCCCCCCTCCCCATGATAGGCCCC
>NW_012116154.1:6004597-6023772 GCF_000951035.1 Colobus angolensis palliatus | reverse complement strand
GAATTTCCAGCTTTTCTGCCCTGCTTTTTCCCCATCTTTGTGGTTTTATCTGCCTCTGGTCTTTGATGATGGTGACGTACTCATGGGGTTTTGGTGTAGGTGTCCTTCCTGTTTGATAGTTTTTCTTCTAACAGTCAGGACCCTCAGCTGTAGGTCTGTTGGAGATTGCTTGAGGTCCACTCCAGACTCTGTTTGCCTGGGTATCAGCAGCAGAGTCTCAGTTGAAAATGCAGAAATCACCAGTCTTCTGTGTCACTCACGCTGGGAGTTGGAGACTGGAGCTGTTCCTATTCCGCCATCTGGCTCTGCCCCCCTCTGATTCTGAAAAACTAAGATAAAGGTTCCCCCCATTCTTGATGAAGTCCAAGATTTAGGGACTTAGCCAATCAGGAAATGTTCTTTCTCCTGTTTAAATTCAGAACCAGTTGAAAGGTGGTTCCAGGAATCAGGTAGATGGAGATTAAAATCTCACCTTTTTTATGATAAAGCTATTGAAGAAAATGACTTAGATCCCAGTGTCAAGCAAAAGTATTTAATCTTTCAAGAGACAGAATGAACCACCCACTGGTGATCCTAACACTTGAACCCTCCCGCCAAGCCCTAGCCCCACCCCAAGAAGCCTGAAATGTGCCCTGTGGAGGATTTGAGCTTAACTGCCAACACAGCTAGCCTGGATTTGAGCAGACAGCGCCCAGACTGAGGTAGAGAGGGCTGAGTCTCACTGATATCCCACTTCCTCTCCCCACATCACCATCAGTAACGCCTGCTCTCCTGGGTGGAGTGAGTGAAGGTGGATAAAAACCATGGGTGTTAATCTAATGGAGCTCCTCCAAATAGAAACACCTGGAGTGGGATATCGAATCCCATTTAACATCCCCAGATTTGTGTTCTCTCAGTGTCACTGGGATCAGCCACTGAGACTCTGGGTTATCCCTCTGTATGGCTGCCACCTGGAGTGCAAGATTAACATCTGTCAGGCAGGACTGCCTCCAACTCCATGAGGCCACTCCCTCAGAGCCCACTACTGCTGCTTTGGGCATCCTCCCTTGGCTGTGTTTATTTTATCCGCTGAAAGCTCCAAACATGACAGAAATACGCAATTATGAAACTAATACCAAAGCTACTCTGTATCTAAAGTCAATCTGTTTTCTATTTCCCATCCCCATTTACCTGTAACCACATTTCCAACTTCAGAGGTTCTGTAACAAACTGAAATGACAGCCCATCTGTTGCAGAAGTGAAATGATAATACTATAAACAGTTCTATATTTGAATATAAATCTCATTACAAAGGGAGAAATTAAAGTTTAAAAATTAATGTTCCGAAGAATTAAACTACAAAGTAATTAAGTCACATTTCAAAATAATTGATGTTGAAGAGAAAATTCTCTTGCTTTTGTGGGATAACATTTTTTTAAATTTCAAAATTGATCTCAATATTTTATCTGTTCAGTCTAATTCAGAGGCATTCGTGACACTGTGGGCAAGCTTGGACTGTCCTCCTGGATGTGTGTCACTGCTCCAGCATCTCACAAATAAAATTTTAAGTTTCTCAAGAGATAAGAAAACACAGCAAGCATCCATGAAATATAGAAAACAAGTTAGCCCCAGGCCCTAAAGAAGTTAGTCCAGGCATCCTTGTGTTTCCCAAATCCACACTTTGTGTTGCCAAAAACCGTAGCAGAGATTTCAATGGTAGCAAGTGAAAGACAGTGATCAGGAAAGTCCCAGTTTCCACCTTGCCAGGAGGCCAGTTGGTCTGTGCCTGCACTCCAGTGAACCTAGATTATTTAGGTTCACTACACCTGCACTCCAGTGAACCTAGATTTATTTAAGAGAATGCTGCCATCAAGAGATTGATTGAACACTGTTTACCTTAATATGGCACTCTGTTTACCACATTAAGGAGGATGTTTTTCCCTAGGTGTACTGTCTTCCATCAGAAGACATGACATTGACACATTCCTGCCTTGCAAATTTCAACATTTGGAATGGTGGCAACCTCAGGATCAAGTTCTATTTGAGAGTTTCCTCAGTGGTAATGTTCCATACTTCTCTCTCCCCTTTTCCCCTGTGAGCCCAGGTTTCTAGCACCCCAGTACTGCAGTGAGGAATGATTTTAACTGAATCTACAAATTTGTTACAGCTGGAGAATTGCTTGAAATTTTATTTTTATTTTTTATTTATTTATTTTTTGAGGTAGGCTCTGGCTCTGTCGCCCAGGCTGGAGTGCAGTGGTGTGATCTCGGCTCACTGCACCCTTCACCCACCGGCATTAAACAATTCTTGTGCCTCAGCCTCCCAAGTAGCTGGGATTACAGGCCCATGCCACCAGGCCTGGCTAATCTTTGGATTTTTTTTTAGTGGAGATGGGGTTTCACCATGTTGCAAAGGCTGGTCTCGAACTCTGAAGCTCAGGCAGTCAGCCCACCTCGGCCTCCCAAAGTGCTGGGGTTACAGACATGAGCCACCGCGCCCGGCAGCCTGAAGAAAACTCCTGAGCTGAAAGTGCTGCTGTTGTCTCAAGAGCCTGCTGACAACCATTTCTTCTGCCGTATTCTCCTTAAAACACTGTCTTCCCTCAGACTTTGATTGTTTGAAGCCTAAGGTGCATTTCGCTGTGTAATCTTTCTCTGCAATAGCAGTCTTTTAGGAAGACCCAGGAATTTCTGACAATTTAACCATAACTTGGTTTCTTCCCTTATCTAATACATATGGGACTAGCCCTGTTTACTGAATTTGAGGGCCTTCTCCCTCTCCTGCTTTGATTTACTGCCAAAATGACTTGATTTTCTAAGATATCTCTTTAGATTTCATCATGTGGACTCTCCTGTGGTGAAAAATGTGAAATTATGTACTTGATATGCCAGAGACGCCTACTTTTCAAATAAATTGTGACTTTCTCTAGATTGGAGAATACCACCTGGGTAATATTCTTCTATCACATAAGCATAGAACCTAAACCTGAACTGCTCTATTATTAGCCTGTCTGTTCACATAGAATATGTCTCATCTTGTCTCTGTCTTCCCTTTGAGTTCTGATCTCGTAAGTTTCTCAAGCAAGTCCCTCAGGGCATAGAAAACACCTGCATGCCCCCTATGCTGGCTCTATCACCTGAAAACTCACCTAGGAATTCTTTGAGTATTTTATGCTGCTTTCCATAGCCTTTCCATATCACACCTGCCCACATAGGTAACTACTTTGTACACTGACCCAGTCATCAGGATGTGAGTCCCCCATGGCTCTTACCGTGGACTCTGAACGTTTTTAGTAAGTTTGCAAAAGTTTTCTGGGTTTTTTCGCCCTCTAGAGGAGTAATTCCAAGTTGTCTTCTGAAATCCTGCCTTCCGTCTTTTGGGTTTCCCTGGGCCCCGGTCACCCTTTCTGATCTAGTAACAGATTAAAGATCTCTCCACTTTTCTTATTCACCCCTTTTTTATTTTGTTATTTAATTTATTTATAATTAAACAAAAACCTGCAGGACGTGCAGGTTTGTTACATAGGTAAACATGTCTCATGGTGGTTTGCTGCATCTACAAACCCACCACCTAGGTATTAAGCCTCACATGCATTAGCTGTTTATCCCGATGCTCTCCCTCCCCTTTTTTAGGAGCAGACAGACTTAGGCACATCTTCTGGCTTTTAAAGAGTTTATATCTATCTCACCTGTCTTCTATCTCACCTGTCTTTCCCTCAGGGAAAATCTTTCTTTTCTTTAGCTTTTAATCAGTTTGCCTTCTTTATTTTGTTTCCAATCTTCCACTGCTCCTGATACCATTGTCAAACTGAAGCACATTCTTCAAAACATTTGTATTCTTCCTTCATTTCCTGGTTCCTAGGGATAAGCCCTTGGGTTTGTAATAATTTTATTGAGTTGTTCTCTACCTCAACCCAAGAAGATGGCGTATTCTGTTTATTTTGAATATACAATACTACTTTTCCTAGGTGACTCTTCAGAGACTTTGGCATGCCGCATAATGACAAAAAAGCCATATTCCCTCTTTTGTCCCTGAACGTAGTTCATGGATTCTGAGACACCCAAAATAATGCTGCCTCCTTGGGCCTGGCGCTAGTCATCTAATGCTAGAACTACCGGTGTTCGCAGTGCACATAGAGCCAGCTATGTCTTCTCTTGGCAAGTTCTGGCCAACAGGCAGAGCTGAGAAACAGCAGCACAAGGTCATTCAGCCTCCAGATACATCTAAAAGAGTTTTACTCCAAAGAACTTTCCATATTTTGGCCTCCATTCTGACTGCTTTCCAAGGCTGGCAACTACAGCCCTACCTACATAAAAATATCTTCTTGCCTGTTTAAAAATAGCCATTCACCTGTGGACAAAGCCACCCTAAGTCAGAGTTGGAATCCTACAGAGCCCACACTTGCTAAAGCCTGAAGTCTTCTGCTCGGCCACACCAGTTAAAAGCCAATGGTAATTAGCACATGTTGCTGATTACCCTGATTTGATCATTACACAATGTATATATGTATCAATACATCATATTGTACCCCATAACCACGTACAATTATTATGTCAATTTAAAATAAAACTTAAAAAGCCAGTGGCAGAACCCAGCTGCATGGAATGATGTAGACACCTGCCAGCTACCAAGATTAAAACACATGACCGATCCCAGCTGACCCCAGAGCCCCAACTGCCTTGACTGCAGGAGAAGCCTCTCTACTTTTGGTTTTTCAAGTTTCCAACTGAATAACAGATATTGGGAATTTAGGGGATCAGTAAATATGACATCTTTCTTTCCCCTGCTTAAATTCTGAACCAGCTGAGAAGCATAGGAGTCAGACAGGTGACAATTTAAAAACTCATCTTTTCTGTGAATCTAGCTGTTGGAAATCATCAAGTAAGTGGGTTGGCTAAAATTTCACAACCCTGACATACCCTCCTATAGCTGGACTCCCACAAAGGGTCCTGATCCTGTGAAACTTGCTGCTCAAGAGGAACAGAGCAGTGTTCTCTCTGCCCACAGGTAGATACTAAAAAGAGATGCCTATTTACATCTCCCAGAGCCTCCTGAGAATCGTTCCCCAACTGTGTGGGGACTGATTAAAGAGGGGTGAAAAACCGGAAAGTGTTACTACAGTGAGGGTCCCCTCACACAGAAACATCAGGAGCACAACAAAAGTTCCACCTTAACACCAGGCTGAGGTGCATGTCCACCAGGAAAGCATAAGCTACCTCATGAGAACAAGGATGGGAAACACAGAAACTGGTTGGACAAGATGTTATTAATGATATATACATCCCTATTAGTGTGATAGAAATTAACTGGGAGGAAGGATGGATTTGGGGTGTTATCAATAATAATAATGTCTACCAAGTGCTCACCACATGCCAGGAATTCTAAATATATCCATTAGCTCACATGTACCTGACCACAGAGTTTGAGCTCTTAACTATGTTACCATTCTTTGTTGTCTAAGAGTTCTATAAACAAATACTTAATTTGGAGATTAAAGTTTTCTACATCTCTGAAAATGTGTCCTTTCCTCAGCACATCACACTACCAAGGCGGTTGCCACAGAGCTGTTATCATGTGAGGGCTCGAGAGGCTTTATTTCTTCCCTTGATTTTGGGCATTTAGGGATTTTGTGAGATTTATCTGTGGTACTTGTTCGCCATACTGAGTTTTGTTATTTCTCTATAAAGGAAGATTTCCAGGGATTTCTACAGCTAAACTCTGCTAATGTTGTCTAGAGGAATAAAAACGCAATCCTAAGTGTGTATTGAAATAAACAATACACACACACACATAAATTCCGAACAAAATTAAATTGACATGAAACCATCATGAATGTATAGGTCTTTTCCTAGCTTGAAAATTGAACATAGAAGTGTAGGTTGGTTTCTGAACTTTCTGGCATCCTTTTTCTACCCAAGCCCTAAATGTTGGAGTGTCCCAGGGTAGGTTCTGGGTGCTTACTGTACTCTGCAAATACAGGCTCTTCAGAAGTTCTCCTGTATCCTAACTCAGCATTCAGGATCAACTGCACACCCTGAATATGCAGTCCCAGCTCTGACCTCTGCTCTGAGCTCTGGGCTCCCTATATCTGCTTGGATGTCTCACAAGCATCTCAAAGTCTATAGGTCCAGAGCAGAATTTTTTGTATTTATTTGTAAACCCTCTTTTATCCTACTTACGTAGTTTGCATATTTGTCCCCTCCAAATCTCATGGTGAAATGTGATCACCAATATTGGAGGTGGGACCTAGTGGGAGGTGTTCATGGGGTGGGTCTCTCATGAATGAGTTGGTACCCTTCCCGCAGTAATGGATTAGCACAATCTGGATCTGGTTGTGAAAGAGAATGGAACCTGCCTCCTCTCTCTCTGTCCCTCTCTTGCCATGTGGCACATCTGTTCCCTCTTCAGCTTTTGCTAGAATTGAAAGCTTCCTGAGACCTCACCAGAAGCAGATACTAGTGCCATTCTTCTTGTACAGCCTGCAGAATTATGAGCCAAGTAAACCTCTTTATAAATTACTCAGCTTCAGGTATTCCTTGATAACAATGCAAAATGGAGCAACAAACCTACCCACCCTATCTTTATCACTTTGGTAAATGAATTACCGTTAACCACATTGTTCAAACAATAAACCAGGACATTATCCTAGGTCATCATCATCCAGTGGAAATTAATATGAGCCACATATGTCATCCTGAAATGTGACTACTAGAAAATGTTTTCTAAGCTTCCTTGTTCGTTCCTCAAATCAACTCCATCAGCATATCAGGTTGTCACCCTCTCTTAAATATATATATGAGCCATCTGTTTGTCTGTATCCTCCATATATTTACCATCTATCACCTTCTACTGTAGCCTCCTCTACACATCCCTCATAGCTCCTCTCATCCCCACAGCCTGTTCTCCACCCAGCAGCCAGAGTAACCACTCTGAAATATTTATTTATTTTTATTTTTACTTTTTGAGATGGAGTCTCGCTCTGTAACCCAGGCTGAAGTGCAATGGCACAATCTCGGCTCACTGTAACCTCCGTCTCCCAGGTTCAAGTGGTTCTCCTGCCTCAGCCTCCTGAGTAACTGGGATTACAGGCACCCACCATCATGCCTGGCTAATTTTTGTATTTTTGTATAGATGGGGTTTCACCATGTTGGCCAGGGTGGTCTTGAGCTCCTGACCTCAAGTGATCCACCCACCTCATCCAGCCTTGAAATATTTATTCTTATAACAACTATTTATTAAATGATTATGGGCCAGGTTCAAATCCCACCTCTGGTACTTATGAGCTGAATGACCTTGGGCAACTTGCTGAACCGATCTGTGCCTTAGTTTCCTCATCTGTATAATGGAAGCAATAATAGCATCTGATTGATATTATTAATAATCATACCATATGGGCTTGTGATGAGGATTCACTTAATTAATAGATGTAAAGTGCTTGCTACACAGTAAGTAGTCAGCATAGTGTTTGTTTGTTTGTTTGTTTTTGAGACAGAGTCTCTATTGTCCAGACTGGAGTGGAACAGTGTGATCTCAACTCCCTGCAACCTTCCCTTCCCAGGTTCAAGCTGTCCTCCTGCTTCAGCCTCCTGAGTAGCTAGGACTACAGGCATAAGCCACCACGCCTGGCTAAGTTTTGTATTTTTAGTAGAGATGGGGTTTCACCATGTTGGCCAGGCTGGTCTCAAACTCCTGACCTCAGGTGATCTGCCCACCTCAGCATCCCAAAGTGCCGGGATTACAGGTATGAGCCAACACACCAAGCTGACAGCTATAGTTTTTAAGTTGCTTTGCTGGTTTGAATTTGGATACTGACTTCTTTAAGTGATTTTGACTTCTATTGTGGAAAATATATATTTATGTTATATATATAACATAAAACTTGCCATTTTTAATCATGGTACAAATCAGTGGCATTAATTACATTCACAGTGTTGCATAACCATCACCACAAAAACAGTTGTTTCAAAAACATTTCCATTACCCCAGACAGTATGTACGTGTTAAGCAATAACTTCTCCAAGTGCCCCCTCCTCCAGTCCCTGATATGGGTTACTGACTTTTTAACCTCTGTGATGGTGTCTACGTCTAGTTGCAGAAACACGGAGAGTTGATAAATAAAAAGGAATTTATAATGTCTGCTAATACTAAAAGGTGGTGAAAAAAATAAAGCCATGAGAAGGGATGGAGGATGGGGCTGCAATGACAGATGATCATCAAGAAACACCTCTCTGTTATTGATGGACATTTGGGTTGGTTCCAAGTCTTTGCTATTGTGAATAGTGCCGCAGTAAACATACGTACGCATGTGTCTTTATAGCAGCATGATTTATAATCCTTTGGGTGTATACCCAGTAATGGGATGGCACATATACACCATGGAATACTGTGCAGCCATAAAAAAGAATGAGTTCATGTCCTTTGTAGGGACATGTATGAAGCTGGAAACCATCATTCTCAGCAAACTATCGCAAGAACAGAAAACCAAACACCGCATGTTCTCACTCATAGGTGGGAATTGAACAATGAGAACACTTGGACACAGGAAGGGGAACATCACACACCAGGGCCTGTTGTGGGGAGGGGGTAGGGGGGAAGGATAGCATTAGTAGATATACCTAATGTAAATGAGGAGTTAATGGGTGCAGCACACCAACATGGCACATGTATACATATGTAACAAACCTGCACGTTGTGCACATGTACCCTAGAACTTAAAGTATAAAAAAAAAAAAGAAAAACACCCCTCTGAGGAGAAGACATTTGCCCAAAGGGAGGAATGAAGCAAAGGAGTTAGCCGTGCAAAAGCCCCGCCCCGCCATGTGCTCTTCATGCTGGGAACCCTTTGAATAAAACCAAAGCTCATTCCTTGGCCCCAGGGGCCTGTCATCAGAGAGGCCTCAGGCTACTCTGTTTCTCCTCACAGTGCTGGTAATTTTCCTTTTCTTTGAATGTACGCACTTGGAAGCCTGGATTCATGGGAAAGAAAAAATAATCCAGTGTGCTCCTCTTTTGTACAGGTTTAATGTGTATTAATATTACAAACTTTCAGTCTTTTACAGTTTATCAGAGTGAGAAGCAAGAGCCCAACAAGTTTGGAGTTAAATTCTGCCTCTGCCTCTTTGTCACTTTTTGAATCCATCCTTCCCCTCTGCTGGCTCCACAGTGACAGTGACTGCAGTTGACTGAGACTTTTTCATGTTAGTCTTTCTGGCTTTCAGTTTCCTCAGCTGGAAAAGGAGTCTAATGCCTCCCTCACAGGTGGTAATGTAGTGGTAAATGTGTCAGAGTGAATACCCAACATAGACGGGGTCTCACCCCTCATCAGCATCAGCCGCTGTGAATATAACTTTCATTTTTCTAACAGCTATGCTCCTTTATTATAAATAACCTTGGATGTAAAGTTAATATTAAACCATCTTTTTTTTTTTTTTTTTTTTTTGTGGACACAACGGAGTCTTGCCCTGTCACCCAGGCTGGAGTGCAGTGGCACAATCTCGGCTCACTGCAACCTCCACCTCCCGGGTTCAAGAGATTCTCCTGCCTCAGCCTCCAGAGTAGCTGGGATTACAGTCCCCATCACCATGCCTGGCTAGTTTTTGTATTTTTAGTAGAGATGAGGTTTCACCATGTTGGCCATGGTTGGCCAGGCTGGTCTCAAACTCCTGACCTCAGGTGATCCGCCTGCCCCGGTCTCCCAAAGTGCTGGAATTACAGGCGCCTGAGCCACCGCACCCGGCCAAATCATATGCGTTTTGTTTTAATTTTGCTCTGTAGAGTTCAGTCTGAAGTTGCACTTTCCATTCGTTAAATGCGAGAGTTCCATCTAGTGGCCAAATTGGCTAGGGCAGTGATTTTTTGATCTGTATGGGTCATGAAATTTAAATATGTGTACATATATATGAATAAAATGCAGTAGAAAATATCAAAGTGCATATAAACTGTTTTATAAAATTTTACAGCTACATTTCATGAAATGATTTTACTGAAATATTAAACTACATTGATGTGCGTGTGCTTGGGCATAATCTGAAATGTTCTTTTTGACAGTGAGTTATTTTTAAAATATTCAGAAAGTCACTGGTCTAAGAAATTTGGTTTCTAGTAAATCAGGGGTGAATATTGGAATTACCTGGGGAGCTATGAAAATACCATTGCTTTGTCCCACCTCCAGAGGTTCTGATTTATTTAGTCTCTAGTGTCACCTGGGACAAAGCAATGGTATTGCTGTTTAAAACCTACTCAGGCCATTATCTGTGCAGCTGAAGTTGAGACTTACTGCCTTAAATCCATCAAAAATGAGAGCCAGGAAACACCTTTGAGATGATGATCGACTCTATTAGTTTTGTGCATGAGAGAACTGAGATCCAGAGAGCTTAAATGACTTACCAAAAGTCATGCTGTTAATTAGCAGAGAAGCTTCGTGAAGAACCTTGACATATATTTTGGAGCCTGGAAGATGTTCAGTAAATATTTTATTTCATTTTTGGAAGACTTTTTTAGGGAAAGGGAGACAAAATGGAGAATATCTAATGTCTGTCTAGTTTGTTCACCAAATCAAGTTATCATTTGCTTTTTATATTTCAAAAAAGTTGCAGAGTTTATCTGCTAAATGTTCATTTAGAGTTCATTAAAATTAGATTCTGTGTCTCAACATAATCTACCTCACTGATTGTTTTGTTTTTCACCAACATCCAGTTTGGGAGCATTTACCACCTGCATCTCAGAGTACAGTTTAATTATTTTACTTTTCCATTTATTTTCCACTCAGAAAATGTGTTTGTGGGTTGGTGATTCCTTGTCTCTTGCCAATAATTAGGAAAGCACTTGTGACTGTCCATCAAAAATTCCACACCTTGTAAAGTATGATGATTAATTAAATGACATAGTGCTCATTCTCAGCTCTGTTATCTGCTGAGAGAGAAGACACATATAGATTTTTAGGATAGAAAGGACATAAGAAACAGATCAGGCAGAATATAATCATATGTGTTACATGTAGACGTGCCTGCAGGCAGCTGGCTGGTCAGATAATGCTCATGTATGAACGGGAGGAAGCAGTGGGTGTATTTTGGTCAGCAGAAGCTTCCAAAAGATGCTTTTTGAGTGAGGAGAAAGGGGGGGATTTAAAGATAAGTAAAGGCTTGAAGATATAAGGTTAATGGCCGAGGCAGGTGGATCACGAGGTCAGGAGATCGAGACCATCCTGGCTAACACGGTGAAACCCCATCTCTACTAAAAATACAAAAAAATTAGCAGGATGTAGTGGTGGGCACCTGTAGTCCCAGCTACTCGGGAGGCTGAAGCAGGAGCATGAACCCGGGAGGCGGAGCTGCAGTGAGCCGAGGTCACGCCACTGCACTCCAGCGAGCCGAGGTCACGCCACTGCACTCCAGCCTGGGTGACTGAGCAAGACTCCGTGTCAGAAAATAAAAATAAAAATAAAAAATAATTGCCTTGTTTAAATTAGAGTAAAAACCTTTTATCATGGAAAATGAGAATCTTTGAGAAGATATGCTGGTATGTGGGGAAAGAGAGAGAAATATTTGGTCAAGACATATGCATGGGTGAAATGGGTATGTGGGTTTCTCTTACTAGGAGTTTTTAATGATACAACGTCAGAGTCCCAAAAGACCTTCCACGTAAAGCCATCCTCATCGTCATCCAGATGAGGAAGCGGAGACATGGAGACCTCACTGGGTGACCCCCTCGGCCCCCACAAGTCCTGCACCCTCCTGCTCCAGTGTCTTCCCCCAGCTAGAAAAGGCTGTTACCAAATGTAAGAGATAATGAAAATCACTATATTCTGCACACATTTTCATCAGCTTAAGTATGTTCGTTTAATAAATTAAAACAGACTGGGCACAGTGGCTCATGCCTGTCATCCCAGCACTTTGGGAGGCTGAGGGTCAATTACTTGAGATCAGGAGTTCGAGACCAGCCTGGCCAACATGGTAAAACCCTGTCTCTACTAAAAACACAAACAATCAGCTGGGTGTGGTGGTGCACCTGTAATCCCAGATACTTGGGAGGCCGAGGTGGGAGAATTGCTTGAACCTGAGAGGCAGAGGTTGCAGTGAGCCGAGATCACACCACTACACTCCAGTCTGGGCAACAGAATGAGACCCTGTTTCAAAAAACAATTAATTAATTAGAACATGAATAAAGGTAAAAGCAAACTCTTAAATCCATACACCTACGAGTATATTACAGAGGCTTGAGCCTAATAAGCGCCCAGCAAAACTGAAGACTAGAACATAGATGATAAAACATGATCACTAAATAGCTTCAAGTAGACCATTTAGATCCGGGTTTCCCAGCCTCAGCTATATTGACACCTCAGGCCGGATAATTCTCTGTGGCGGGGGCTGCTGTGCACATTGTATGATATTTAACAGCATCTCATGGTGTCTAACCACTAGATACCAATAGCAACCCCTCTACCACCACCCCACACTGTGACAGCCCACAATGTCTCCTGGGGAGCAAAATTCTCCTCCAACCTCTATTGAGAATCACTGGTGTAGATGATGTAAGGATATTTTGGAGTACAGTTAGCGAAACTAGGATCAAATGAGTGCGAGTGGGCAGGGAGTCACCAGCAGTGGACCTCACTGAACTGTGTTACTCATTTTGCTAGCTTGAGCTTAGCCTTTGCTAATTGCTCCTACAGATCTCTGCACACCACAGGGCACTCAATAAATGCCTCTGAGTGAAGACTGACTCAGCAGTTGGCAATTTATTCAATTTAACGTTGTCTCCACCAGTCCCAGTTTTCTGACCCTTCTAGAGTCATCTTAAAACTAGAGGAGCTGATCTCTCTTTTGGAGAATTTCCAAGGACCATGGCAGTCTCTTATTCACCCTAGGATGTCTGTGAATGTTGTGAATGCTTCAGAAATTCTCGTGACCCAAATCTCAGTCTGACATAAAATCATTTCCAGCCACACTCAAGTGAACAGTGCCTAGGAGCAGGCTGTCATTTGGTTCCCCTCTCTGAATGCATTGGCTCTGACCCATGGCGCCTCAGGAAGTGAAAGGCAGCAGGCAGTGAGGCCAAGCCATGAATGTTGGGCCCTTTTCTTAGAAAACAAAGGGTTCACTTTAGGCTAGCAGGAAACGTCCGGGGGTTGTGGGGGAAACTCTGACCTTAATCAGAATCAAGTAAAAGATGGGATTCAGAGAAAACTGTCTTTCATGCTATGAATAATCATTATTTTATTAGGCCATTTATGTATTCTCTCTGTCAGAAATTTTACAACAGAAATGATTGACCCTTAAGATTTTGGAAGGGGTTCTCAAGAAGTTTTAGTAGTTTTAATTTTCTTAATCAAGACCTTTTGTTATTTCCTAGGCTATGTGTTGTTACGGGAAGAAATGTCAAAACATGTGATAAGGAGTGGAGAAAATCCATAATTACTTAATATAAGTACAACTGGAAAGTTTCCAAAGAAGACGGTCCAGACATACTAAGAAATGCAAAATGGATGCAACTACTACCACAGACTCCTTAATGGGCTGTTACGTCTCCTAGTAGGGACCACTGTTTTAATCTTTCTTTCCAAATACATTGAAAAGCTGAATTCTCCACAGCAGCAAGCACTCTGTTGGCTTGAATTTGGGGTTACTGGCTTCCTAACTTCCCTTCCGCTATATATATTCTTCACAGCTCCTGATGTAACACGGACTTCTGCAGATTTCCTGTTAACTTAACATCCCTCTCACCTCTCAGAACTTTCTGCTTCTTAAGGCTCAGCTCCATTGGGACACTTGAATTGGTCTAATTCCTTTACTCCTTAGGCTGGGAGTACAAGGCTATCCTTGGAAAGGTAATTCTTGACTTTGGCATACAATTGTGAAAAGAATGGTTCTCCAATGGCAAAGATGGACCTGCAAACATGAGTGTTAATTCTTTCAGACATCCTCTAAGAAAGATGGAAAATTAAATGGGGAAGAGAAACCTGCAGTGGGAATGTGAAAATCTTTGTGGCTGTCATCTGCCTAATATTTTCCATCCCTTAAGATAACCACACTAAGCACTTAAGCAGATGTATAATCTCACCTCATTGTTATCTGTCTAGCATCTGTTTTCATCGTAAGATTCTTCTCCGCCATATTTTCTTTATATTTTCATCTGTGTAAACTAGAAGTCTCCATAGAGTGAGACCAAGATTTTGCAAGGGAGATAATGAAATTAGTTCATGCCAGGATGGCTCAGAGCAGATGCTAGACATAAATAACAGTTATTAATTAATACAAAATCAACTGAAAAATCAACTCTATTGCTTTGTATAGTATCTAGCACAATAAATGACAGTGATCCCCAGAAACAAGCATTTAAGTACTTACTGATAAGACTCACAAATTACAATAATAAAGGGAGAGGAGTAGATTGCCCCCTGACATTAATTAAAAGAAGGGCTATGTAAAAGCCATAGTACTAGTGTTATATGTGTTCTGCAGCATCACTAATTTATTTTTTATTTAGCTTACCTGAAAGCTAGTCTAACCCTAGAGGAACAGGAAAGTTACTAACTAGTGTTTGTAGTAGAGATGTATCCATGTATATAGGAAATTTCTGTTTCTCCCTGATTGTCTCATTTACTCAGAATATTATACAAATTGGCCTATTTGCCTCTATAGGGAACCTTTATGATTATTCTTTTCTTTCTTTCTTTTCTTTTGAGACAGAGCCTCCCTCCACTGCCCAGGCTGGAGTGTGCAGTGGTGCAATCTTGGCTCACTGCAACCTCCACCTCCTGGGTTCAAGTGATTCTCCTGCCTCAGCCTCCCAAGTAGCTGGGATTACAGGTGCACACCACCATGCCCAGCTAATTTTTTTCTAGTAGAGATGGGGTTTCACCATGTTGGCCAGACTGCTCTCAAACTCCTGACCTCAAGTGATCCACCTGCCCCCCAGTCCTGGGCTTACAAGTGTGAGCCAGTGTGCCTGGCCCCTTTATGTTAATTCTTAACTGAGACCTCATCCTCCTCCTAGCCCTCAGTTGACAGGCAGATAGTGCCCTGACATGTGGAAGGCCACACAGCCTTCCAAACTGTATGATAAATCAGAACAACAGTGACACATGCTAGACTCAGATGGAGCTAAGTCTTCGTAAATTTATACAACCAGTGTACTGAAGGCGCTGAGCTCAACTGAGGACACATAGGAGAAAGAACAGAGAACTTGGGGTTTATTTTGCTTTGTTTTTTGCATCACTGCCTATAAATGTGCTTTGCTGGATTCCTTCCCACTGGGGAAGGAATTTGTCTCAGACAGATGCTATCAAGACCCACTTTCAAGTACTAAGTCCAACCAAGTCCAAATCAAAGTGTCAGTACCACATCCCACATCCAGTTTAAAGAGTCCGCCTCTCCCAGAGGTTGCAGTGAGCCGAGATCGCATCATTGCACTCTAGCCTGGGCAACAAGAGCGAAACTCCATCTCAAAAAAAAAAAAAACAGAGAGTCTGCCTCTCCTTGGTTCAATTTCTTAGATCCATAATGGAGAGGGGGCCTGGTCAGTTCTCAGATCAGCCCTCTTTGTTCTTCTTCCTTCATCCCACTCCCAGCCTTCTGGACCTCAAAGTACTATTTCTCGGTTTTGCAGGTCAATCAAAGGGAAGGGGAAATAGAAGACAAGGAGCAAAAACTAAGGGAAATATGGCCAACCCTGCGTGCCATCTTGCACGCCATCATGACTGGTGCACAAATACGGGGAGCTCTTTCATGGAGTTCATTTGTGAGGAGGCTTTTAGTGGAACTCTCCATCCTGACACAAATAATATCATCTGATTGTCTTCTTGGGACTTCCATCCCAGTTCCACTCCTACCCCAGCAATCCACCTTATTTCTTCTTACTGGTGGAGTCCTCACGCTGGCATGTAGCCCTGTTGGATGAAGTCCCTTTAAGATAGTTGGAGCCTGGCTCTGTCATGCCTACTAATTCACCCACAGGAAACTCACACTCCTTACCCCAGAGCCGTGCCCATCTCTGGAAGCACAGCCTGCCTTATCCTGACTTCACGGGCAGCTCTCAATTGTTTGTTGCCATCACTATTCTTTAAAGCCACATCTCAGGTTTTCTAAAGAAATCTCTAAGTGTGTTCCACCTGCTGTGTTCACTGGAGAGGATTCTGTAAACTTCTTCCGCTCAACAGGTCTCAGTCAGGGAGTCAAATGTGACCTGCCCGGTCTCTACAGATGGAACTTCCCTCCCTTGATGAGAGAAGTGGAACTCAATCTGAGTAAAGTAAAAAGCAAAGCAAGGCTGGGCAGGGTGGTTCACCCCTGTAATCCCGGCACTTTGGGAGGGCGAGGCGGGTGGATCACCTGAGGTCAGGAGTTCGAGACCTGCCTGACCAACGTGGTGAAACCCCATCTCTACTAAAAATACAAAAATTAGCCGGGCGTGGTGGTGGATGCCTGTAATCCCAGCTACTCGGGAGGCTGAAGCGGGAGAATTGCTTGAACCCAGGAGGAGGAGGTCACAGTGAGCCGAGATCATGTCATAGCACTCCAGCCTGGGTGACAAGAGTGAAACTCCGCCTCAAAAAAAAAAAAAAAAGCGAAGCGACTCCTCCGGTTTCCTGGAATGAATCCCTTTCCAGTCTCCAGTCTTCATTGAGATAGCCTGGAAGTTGGTGATAGGGATGAGCGTCTCAGGAATAGGGTGGCCACTTTTTAGTCAGCCCAGCCGATGTGTCTAGGAGCTTCTTGTTACAGTGTTGCAATAGCCTTTTGCCCTTCCTTCGGGTTTTAATGGGAAAACCCTTGTGAGGGTTAGTTTTCTGTGTCAAATTCACCAGGCCAGAGTACCCAGGTATTTAGTCAAATACCAGTCTGTATTTTTCTGTGAAGGTACTCTTTTAGGTGAGATTGACATTTTAATCAGTAGACTCTGAGTAAAGCAGATTACCCTCCATCATGCGGATGGGTCTCATTCAGTCAGTTGAAGCGGGCTTGAGAGAAAAAGACTGAGGTCCCTCAGGAAGAAGGAATTCCACCTGCATGTTGTTACCTTCAAGCTTGAGCTGCAACCTCAGCTCTCATCTTGGTCTCTAGCCGCCAGCCTGCCTGGCAGAGTCAAACTTGCCAGCCCCCATAAAGTAGCTCGTTCTGGAGTGAAGGTGACTTCAGAGCCCTTATTACCAATTCCCCAACGTTCTCAGGTTCATTGTAAGTACAGAGCCTTTTCATTAGACGTTGTTGAAGGAAATTGCTTGAACAAGGAAATTTCTCGCCAGCACCCCTTGCCAAATGTTTGTCCCTAGCAACTTGTTACCCTGGGAACAGCCTCTCTCTCTCTGTCTCTCTTTTTCTTTCTCTCTCTCTCTCTCTCTCTCTCTCCCCCTCCCTCCTTTACTGCATCTTTCTGTTATTCTGTCTGTCCACTGCCTTTGGGTCCACTCTAAATTGAAAACAGATCTCTCATTGCCCAGAAATATGCATTGACATTGAAGCAGCACCATTTAACTCCACAACCGAGTGAGTTGCACAGTTTCATCACCACTGCTTTTAATTAAAATAGATAACATTTAACAAATACTTACCATGGGCAGGCATTGTTCAAAGCACTCAATTCAAAACATCAATTAATCCTCACTGGATTCTTTGGAGGCTGGTACTTCAGTTAAGGCCATTTTACCAAGGCCCAAGGCCTAGAGGGGTTAAATAACTTGTCCAGAGTCGTAAAGAAAATGTGGCACATATACACCATGGAATACTATGCAGCCCTAAAAAAGAATGAGTTCGTGTCCTTTGCAGGGACATGGATGCAGCTGGAAACCATCATCCTCAGCAAACTATCGCAAGAACAGAAAACCAAATATCACCTGTTCTCACTCATAGGTGGGAATTGAACAGTGAGATCACTTAGACACAGGAAGGGGAACATCACACACCGGGGCCTGTCATGGGGTAGGGGGAGGTGGGAGGGATAGCATTAGGAGATATACCTAATGTAAATGAGGAGTTAATGGGTGCAGCACACCAACATGGCACATGTATACATATGTAACAAACCTGCATGTTGTGCACATGTACCCTAGAACTTAAAGTATTAAAAAAAAAAAAAATGAGTTCATGTCCTTTGCAGGGACATGGATGAAGCTGGAAACCATCATCCTCAGCAAACTAACACAGGAACAGAAAACCAAACACCGCATGTTCTCAGTCGTAAGTGGGAGCTGAACAATGAGAACACATGGACACAGGGAGGGGAACAGCATACACTGGGGCCTGTCGGAGGGGTGGGGAGAAAGGGGAGAGAGAGCATTAAGACAAATACCTAATGCATGCAGAGCTTAAAACCTACATGCCAGGTTGGTAGGTGCAGCAAGCCGTGTCACATGTATACCTATGTAACCTGCACATTCAGCACATGTATCCCAGAACTGAAAGTAATATTTTTTAAAAAGAGATAACTTATCCAGGATCACCAACCAATATGGCAGGGACAGGTTTCAAATCCCAGAAGTCTGCATTCAAAGCCTATGGTCTTTGCCACAACCTTTGGCCCCTAAAAAGGACATCCTGCCTTAGGGTCAGCCCTATCTTTATAAAAAGACTCTTACATGCTTTGCAAATATTTGTGACTAAACAGGGTTATTTTTTTTAATTCATTATATGTAATCATATCTATACCAAAAAGAATTTGACAGAAACTTATATTAAAAGAAACAGCAAGTTTTTGGTTTTGCCTTTGCTTTTTTTTCTTTTTTTCCACATTAAAAGAGACAAAAATGAATGCTGACTAAGAAATAAGGAGCTAGGGAGAAGCAACTATATCAGAAATGCCTTCAAGGGAAAATGCCAGATGTGAACAGAAGACATAACATGGGATTTCCTGGCTGCCATGATAAAAAGTGGAACATAGTAAATTTCACATTTTTCATCATATGATAAAAAGGAAGCATGACAGTTTGTCAAGAAAGGTACAAATTTTATAATACTGAATTGTGAAAGGAACATATTTAATATTCTTTTTAAATGGTGGCTTGTGTCTTTAATTGTGCATTTAGAGACATTGCAGATGAAGTCCACATATGAAAGTCAATGCTTATGGCTTTGTAATTTTCCCACCCAACTCCCTCAAGAAAAATCTAGCCGGGCGCGATGGCTCAAGCCTGTAATCCCAGCACTTTGGGAGGCCGAGATGGGCGGATCACGAGGTCAGGAGATCGAGACCATCCTGGCTAA
>NW_012116154.1:5947595-6003457 GCF_000951035.1 Colobus angolensis palliatus | reverse complement strand
CTAGTTTTTTGTATTTTTTAGTAAAGACGGGGTTTCACCATGTTAGCCAGGATGGTCTCGATCTCCTGACCTCGTGATCCACCCGTCTTGGCCTCCCAAAATGCTGGGATTACAGGCTTGAGCCACCGCGCCCGGCCAATGTCTCCCATATTTTCTAAATCAGTAAGTAGCAGGTAACTGGATTAAGATTATAGACTATATCCCCAACCATCCCAAAACTGGAAGCTTCAGCAACTTTGGAAATCAACAGACCTCTAAACAGATACACATGAGTAAACTGCCTCTTTTAAAATCCTTTACCATTAGTTTGCCTTCCCATCCAGTCTAATATTCCTAGTATTAGTCTCCAAGTGCGTTGCTATCTGTCCTATATATCTTAAGTAATGAAGAAGCTCAGAGCTAACAGGTCAATTTCTCCAGCAATCCTTCCAGTGGGAAAATAAAGAGAAATTCCCTTTGTGAGTTGTGTTTGAGGGCATCAGGCTCATTCAGCATGGATTTTTCCATTTGCCTGTGGCTGTTAACCAGCCTGCAGTGAAGAGGACTTGCCCATCTGTAGTCAGAAAACTGGAGTGGTGACATATGTTTCCTCCCTTGAATGACACAGAGTTCCCCCTCATCATCAATTCACTTAGAAGGACCATTTTCAATATAAAAATGTACCTGATTCTTGCCCATGTTCAGAAAGCCAGCTAAGAATTCTCAAACATTTCATTTCATTTCAACTTTGTAACTAATTTCCCTATGTTCCTGCTCTTGATGAGTAACTGACAAATAGGCATTTTATGGAAGCTGTGATGGGGAATTTTGCTTTTATTTTGACTATTAATGCATTACAAACAAAATGGAAAGTGTGTGTTTCATGTCAATCAATTTGCATTTCTTGAAATGAGAATTGGAAAAGCCAGATGGTCTTTCCTTAAAGAACAATAGCTATATTGTTTTGTTGTGGTTCTTACAGTTATGCTTAAACGTCAACTGAAACAGACTTTACTTGATATCTTAATCCATTTGTGTTACAATAAAGGAATATCTTTCAACACAAGACATGGGAGGGCCAAACAAACCATATCCAAACCACAGCACTTGGAAAGCAGGATCATTGAGGATTCTTCAGTGACCTGTGCTATTTATTGAAGTTGTATAGTCATTTTGTACAAGACATTTTGTACAAACGGAACAAGTGATCATAACACTTGTTTTTAAAAACAGATATCGGTAATGTAAGTATCGGTAAACTACTTGTTAAATTAAGGGCCATGTCTCCTAGAACAGCTTATAATGTCAATTTTGTATAGCTGTTTTTCACTTATCCAGTCCCTAAACTTATCTGTGCTCTCTTTCCTCCTTGGCCAGAGATCTTATTTCCCTCTTATTGAGAAACAGAGGACAGCCTCCATGAGCCCCCTGGGTGTGCCTACCCATCTCCACCTGAGAAGATCTCCTACCTCCATGTGGCCCAGTTTGCCAATTGGCTTAACAAGAAAAACTGCTCTCCAGAGATACCACCTTGATCTTCACTGCCCCAGGGTCTTCCCTGCCAGTTAACTCTTTCTCTTGTACTTTTGATTCCTCCCTATCCCTATGTGGTTTACAGACTCACACATTGTCTTCCATCTGTGACTCTATTCCATTGCTTTGGGTACTTCCCAGGTTCAGAACCTCATCTTCTCTTACCTGGGCTGCTCATTGATCCCTCCAGCTGCAGCTGCTTTCTTCCCAGAATTTTATGCCAGAATTATTTTATTAAAAGACATGTGTGATTATGTTAGTCCCCTACCCAAAAACTCAGTGATCTCCAAAAAGAATTAGAAAAAAAAATTAATATAAGCCTGAAGGTCTTCTACCGTCCACCTTGAGGCGTTCTATTTTATTTTCTGGAACAAGTATCTTCTGCACACCTGGTTCTTTGAACATTCATGCCCTTCTTCAGACCTCTGAACTTCTGCCCTTGCTATTTTCCCATCTGCAGTGTCTTTTCTCCTCCTGTTGAAATTGTCCTCAATGAAAAACCTTCCTCTGTGTTCCAGTGCAGATCAATGATACCCACTTCTGTGTACCTGCTATGGTTTGAGTGGACCCTCCAAAATTCATGCTGAAATTTAATTGCCATCGTAATGATATTAAGAGCTGGGACTTTTAAGAGGTGATTAATTCATTAATCATAAATTGATTAGCACCATTACCTTGGGAGTAGATTTGTTATTCCAGGAGTGGATTCCCAATAAAAAGGATAAGTTCAGTCTCAGTTTCTCTCTCTATTTTGTGTGCTAACTTGCCCTTATGCCACGTTATAACACAGCAAGAAGGGTCACACCAGGTGCTGAGGAGATGCTGCTGTCATGTCCTTGGACTTCTCAGCCTCCAGAACTGTGAGAAATAAATTTATTTTCTTTATAAATTGCTCAGTCTCAGATATTCTTTTATAACAGCACAAAACCCACTAGAATAGTACCTATTTTACACTTCCATTATAGCACTGCCTTCCGTTGTGGTTAGTTCTATGTGTCTGAGATCAGGAACAGTGTCTTTTTCCTTTTCTTTTTATCTTCCCCAGCAACAAACATGGTGATTTATGAAAATTAGATGTTGAAGCACTGAATTACATTGTGTGCTGTTAACCAAATGGATAATCACAGAGGCATTATAGGGAAGAAGACAATGTTGATTCATTTTCATCAGACATTGTCTTCTGTAATATTATTTAAATGCAATGTACTTCCCCCATATCTAGAATTTTTATCTATTGGTGAATTGAATTCTTATTTTGAATTTCTCATATGAAGAAGGCATTTATGTGTGTAAAGTAGAAAGATCAGGCTGGGATTAGAAATGCTAATAAGTTCTAACCCTGGCTGTTCACAAACCTAGTGGCATGGGTTCTGTGATGTCATTTAACCCTTTGGGAAGACTTAATTTCCTCATCTCTGAAATGAGGAAACTACATTCTCCCTAAAGTCTCTACCAAGTCTAAGATTTTGTTATTTTGACTATCACTATTGTCTTTTGTCAGCTTTTGTTATATAAAATCTAGTTTTTATGCTTGATGCACCATTTTTCATAGCATAGACAACCATACTTTGAATGCTTCAAGGATTTATTGATAACTAAGAGATCCCAACCCTAGTAATTAAGTCCCTGAGAGAGACTTAGAGGGCTCACTTCTTCCAAATCTTTTTGTGGAGTCACCAAGAACAAAGTCTACTGGAAGAAAAAGTATGGAGAAAATTTCTAAGCCCACAGCATGCCACTCTCACGAGCTGCCCTCTCTTCATCCAACAAATATTTATTGTTCCCTTATTATGTACCAGGTACTGTTCTAGGCATGAGAATACAGCAATGAGTGAGACAGACAAGGACTCTTCATTCTGGTAGTTTATAGTAGAAAAGGAAAGAAACATGATAAATAAGAAAACAAATTTTAAAAAGGTCATTTTTACCTAGCGATATGGGTCAAGGGAACAATAAGAGAGAGTGTTGTAATAGGTTTTTGAATACCTAATTTAGCTCAGATGAACATGAGGGTTCAGAATAATTAAAGCAGCCACATATGCAAAGATCTAGGGGCCCCAGGGAAACTACCCAACTATAAGAACATTGGTGCTCCTGGTACAGGGGCAACAAACTCCTAGGAGTCAGATCCAGTTCCCCCAGTGGAGATGATTTCTGAGGAGTGGGTTCCAGACAAAAAAAAAAAAGAGTTTTGCCTGCATTTTTCTTTCTCCCATGCTCACTTGCATGAAGCATCATTAGACCTGATTTAAAGCTCAAATCCTCTCTAGGACAAAGCTATAATTCATAGATCATCTTTGATAGCTGAGAGCAGCGACTCTACTTATTTCTGCAAAACATACACTGCAAAAATGGGGTTCACATTTGTGAAACATTTCTGTGGGCAGACTTAGCTGTTTTTATAGTCTATGGCATAAAAGAGATAGGCTTCAAGTCATGTGCAGTTTGTGGGATTTGAAGCACTTTTAGATTCAGTTCAGGAATGTACATTAAAATGAAAGCACATAAGAATGATACTGATAGTAGCCCTAATTAAATTTTCACTGACAAACTTTAGTACTTCCTTTTCAAAACAATTGATATCTTGTAGCTCATCAAGATCATAAGAATGAGAGACCTATAGAATTAGGTCCACATTCCTCAACCAGTCCCTACTTGAGCCACTCTTCCCTTAAATACCATTACACACCAGTATATTCTGGTTCTTAACGTGACCTTCATCCCAGTCATGCTATAGAGAATAATGGACAGGATTTTGAACTTCAAAGTTATGCAAACCTGTGCTTACATCTCCATTTTGCCATATACTTGCTGTGTGACCAATTAGACTTTCTCAACATTGGGAATAACAAACGGTATCTAACTTATAATGTCATAGGAAGTACTCAGTAAGTGATATGATTATTGATTTTAAAAAAATGAAAGCTCTGTTGTTATTATTGCTGGGCTTCTAATTGTCTCTGAAAAGCACTCCTCCCTGTTAATAATTATGAGCATTTGCCTAGCTGCATACCCCATCTAGAAGGTCCTTTCCTACCCTCATCCCAGTATACCCAGTGAAATCCTTTTTATCCAGTGGAGGCCAGTTCAAATTTTGCTTTCTTCTCCATCCATAGTCAACCTTCTGATTAGTTCCATCTGCTCTGAAGTCTGTGAGCCCTTACAGACATTAACCATGCTCTTTGTTCCTTCACCACTGCTTGCCTGTCCCATATCCCTCTTTCTGATCCAGCCTATAACCTCAGGAAGGGCAACATATTAGTCAGTTCTCTCACAGCTATAAAAATAAATACCTGAGACTGAATAATTTATGAAGAAAAAAGGTTAATTGGCTCATGGTTCCACAGGCTGTACAGGAAGCATGGCAACATCCACTCAGCTTCTAGAGAGGCCTCAGGGAACTTACAATCATGGCAGAAGGTGAAGGAGGAGCAAGACATCTTACAAGGTGGAACAGTAGCAATAGAGAGAGGGGAAGATGCTACACACTTTTAAACAACCAGATCTGGTGAGAACTCGCTATCATGACAACAGCACCAAAGGGGATAGTGTAAAACCATTCATTAGAGAGTGCCTTTCTGATCCAAACACCTCCCACCAGGGCCCATCTCCAATACTGGGGATTACAACTGAACATGAGATTTGTGCAGGGACACAGATCCAAACCATATCAGGCAATAATCTTGTCTTCCAATTATCGTACCTTCCTCTTCACTGAAATGATGAATCAATGAACAAAGAAATGAATATCCTCAGTGTAAAGATTTTCCTGTAGTTCAAATCAATGTCACCCACCTCTGGGAACCCATTTTATACCTTTATGACAGCATTATCTTGACTTTGTAGGTAATCATGTGTGATATCAGGGGCTCTTGCCTGCAGGGAGACAAATTATAAGAATGAAGCAATCTTCTGGAGAGCGACTCTAGAACCATGTAAGGGAAGAGGTTTTCTTGGGAGGATTATACATTTTTAAAATGTGGGTTGCAGTCTAATAGTAGATCAATAAATCATTCTATCTAGTAGGTTGCCATCAGCAATTTTTTAGTGGAATGGAATGGAATAGAATAGAATAGAATAGAATAGAATAGAATAGAAAACATCAGGTTGAATTGCATGTAATAAAGTCAACAATTATTTAGTGAAACAGATTACTGAATCCACTCCCAGAATTTCTGATTCTATAGGTCTGGAGTGACAACTGAGACTTTCCATTTTTAACATGTCTTAATATAAAATGTGTTCCTTGCTGTAGCTCTCAGTCAAAAAATGTTTAAAATAAACATTGCTCTACTTCATAAAGAGTCAGGTCTAATTGGGAGGCTGAGACGGGCGGATCACGAGGTCAGGAGATCGAGACCATCCTGGCTAACACGGTGAAACCCCGTCTCTACTAAAAAATACCAAAAGCTAGCCAGGCGAGGTGGCGGGCGCCTGTAGTCCCAGCTACTCCGGAGGCTGAGGCAGGAGAATGGCGTGAACCCGGAAGGTGGAGCTTGCAGTGAGCTGAGATCCGGCCACTGCACTCCAGCCTGGGCGACAGAGCCAGACTCCGTCTCAAAAAAAAAAAAAAAAAAAATTTTTATAATTTCACCCAGAGTGCTCTGACATATGTTATCTTGGAACATTTTAACATCCTTACCAGGTAGGTAGGAATATGTGATATTACAGTCATTGTAGAGAAAGGGGGACTAGGGGATTTAGATGTGCTTAACAGATCTTTGTTGATCACGCAGTTTGGCTTAGCATAGCCACACAGGTAGACAGCAATTGATTTGGAACCAGAACCCAGAATTGAAACTGTTAAATTGTAATTTCTTCACTAATTAAATAAGTGGTTTCTAAACTGTTCAGGGTTTATCATAAAGGTTATGAAAAAATTCTCTAAAGATTTTTTAAAGTTCATAAACAGGAAGTCACATTGCCATGCCACTTTTACCTCTGAACATGGAGGTTGTCATAGCCCTAAAATAAGCAACAGCAGCAGCTGCAAAAAAAAGATAGGAAATGATGAATACATGCAGAGTCAATGATATTAGAAAATCATCGTCTTGCAATCCCAAAGGAAAGAATGGATCAAGACAGTCAGTGAAACAGACCAACACATCCCAAGCATTGGCCTGTCGCAGCATTTCTAACAGTGAGTCACACAGATCTTATGGGCCTCATAATTGATACAGTGGGAAGGACAGCACCATCTGTGAAGAATTCTTGCCTTAAACAAAGGATCTAGAACCAGAAATGCCATTTGACCCAGCAAACCCATTACTGGGTATACACCCAAAGGATTATAAATCGTTCTACTATAAAGACACATGCACGTGTATGTTTATTGCAGCATTATTTACAATAGCAAAGACTTGGAACCAACCCAAATGCCATGAATGACAGAATGGATAAAGAGAACGTGGCACATATACACTATGGAATACTATGCAGCCATTAAAAAATGAGGGTGGTGGCTCATGCCTATAAGCCAAGCACTTTGGGAGGCCAAGGTCGGTGGATGACCTGAGGTCAGGAGTTTGAGACCAGCCTGACCAACGTAGAGAAACTCTGTCTGTACTAAAAATACAAAATTAGCCAGGCGTGGTGGCGCATATCTATAATCCCAGCTACTTGGGAGACTGAGGCAGGAGAATCGCTTGAACCCAGAAGGCAGGGGTTGCAGTGAGGCAAGATCACACCACTGCACTCCAGCCTGGGCAACAAGAGCAAAACTCCATCTCAAAGAAAAAAAGAAAAAATGAGTTCATGTCCTTTGCAGGGACATGGATGAAGTTGGAAACCATCATTCTCAGCAAATTAACACAGGAACAGAAAACCAAACACCGCATGTTCTCACTCATAAGTTGGAGTTGAACAATGAGAGTACATGGACACAAGGAGAGGAACATTGCACACTGGGGCCTGTCAGCGGGGTTGGGGGCTAGGGGAAGGAGAGCATTAGAACAAATACCTAATGCATGCAGGACTTAAAACCTAGATGATGGGTTGATAAGTGCAGCAAACCACTATGGCACATGTATACCTATGTAACCTGCACATTCTGCACATGTATCCCAGAGCTTAAAAAAAAAAATGAACCTGAACATAATTAAGGCTCTAAATCTAACTACCAGATTACAGGGAAGCTAATTGAAGAAGGCAAATGACAACAGGAGGAGTGGCACCCAGCTAAATCTACACTGTGAGATATTCAACAGCGTTAGTACCCAAGGAGGAGATCTTGGAGGGCTTGTTAAATGGAAATGCCTTAGGCCCTACTCCCAAATTTGTGATTCTATGGGACAATATTTGCATTTCTGGCAAGTTCCCAGGAGACACTGATGTCACTGATCCAGGGGCCACACTTTGAAAACCACTGGTGGACAGGATAAACAATCTGCTTATCCAACCAATCAGTGATGTGAGAGGGAGTGGGGATATTATAGAATAAAATGCCTTCTAACAGCCTACAAACTTAAGACAATATATGGACTTCATCTGGATCTTAATTCAAGGCAGCTGCAAAAAGAAATTTTGAAGCAACTGGGAAAATCTAAATGTGGACCAAGTGTGGAGATAATTAAGAAATTATCCTTGATAGGGCAAGATGGTGGAATACGAACAGCTCCAGTCTTCAGCTCCCAGTGAGATCAACACAGAAGGCAGGTGATTTCTGCATTTCCAACTGAGGTACCTGGTTCATCTCATTGGGACGGGTTGGACAGTGGGTGCAGCCCACAGAGGGTGAGCAGAAGCACGTTGGGGTGTCGCCTCGCCTGGGAAGTGCAAGGGGTCAGGGAATTTTCTCCCCTACCCAAGGGAAGCTGTGAGGAACTGAGCCTGAGGAACTCCAGCACAGATACTGCACTTGTCCCATGGTCTTCACAAACTGCAAACCAGGAGATTCCCTCTGGTGTCTACTGCACCAGGGCCCTGGGTTTGAAACACAAAACTGGGCAGCCATCTGGGCAGACACTTAACTAGCTGCAGGAGTTCTTTTTATCCACACCCCAGTGGTGCCTGGATTGCCAGCAAGACAAAACTGTTAACCTCCCTGGAAAGGGGTGCTGAAGCCAGGGAGCCAAGTGGTCTGGCTCAGCGGGTCCCACCCCCACGGAGCCCAGCAAACTAAGATCCACTGGCTTGAAATTCTCGCTGCCAGCACAACAGCAGTCAGAGATTGACTTGGGACACTCAAACTTGGTTGGGGGAAGGGCGTCCACCATTGCCGAGGCTTGAGTAGGCGGTTTTACGCTCACAGTGTTAACAAAGCTGCTGGGAAGTTCAAACTGGGTGGAGCCCACTGCAGCTCAGCAAGGCTGCTGTGGCCAGACTGCCAGATTTTTCTTCTCTGGGCAGGGCGTCTCTGAAAAAAAGGCAGCAGCCCCAGTCAGGGACTTACAGATAAAACCCCCATCTCCCTGGGACAGAGTACCTGGGGAAAGGTGCAGCTGTGGGCACAGCTTCAACAGACTTAAACATCCCTACCTGATGGCTCTGAAGAGAGCAGCAGACCTCCCAGCACAGCGTTGGAGCTCTGCTAAGGGTCAGACTGCCTCCTCAAGTGGGTCCCTGACCCCTGTGTATCCTGATTGGGAGACATCTCCCAGTAGAGGCTGACAGATACCTCATACAGGAGAGCTCTGGCTGGCATCTGGCGGGTGCCCCTCTGGGACAAAGCTTCCAGAGGAAAGAACAGGCAGCAATCTTTGCTGTTCTGCAGCCTCCACTGATGATACCCAGGCAAACAGGGTCGGGAGTGGACCTCCAGCAAACTCCAGTAGACCAGCAGCAGAGGGGCCTGACTATCAGAAGGAAAACTAACAAACAGGAATAGCACGTCCACTCAAAGACCCCATCCAAAGGTCACCAACATCAAAGACCCAAGGTAGATAAATCCACAAAGATGGGGAGAAATGAGAGCAGAAAGGCTGAAAATTCCAAAAAACAGAATGCCTCTTCTCCTCCAATGGATCACAACTCCTTGCCAGCAAGGGAACAGAACTGGATAGAGAATGAGTTTGACAAGTTGAGAGAAGTAGACTTCAGAAGGTGAGTAATAACAAACTCCATCAAGCTAAAGGAGCGTGTTCTAACCCATTGCAAGGAAGCGAAAAACCTTGAAAACAAGGTTAGAGGAATGGCTAACTAGAATAACCAGTTTAGAGAAGAACACAAATGACCTGATGGAGCAGAAAACACAGCACGAGAACTTCATGAGGCATACACAAGTATCAATAGCCAAATCAATCAAGCAGAAGAAAGGATATCAGAGATTAAAAATCAACTTAATGAAATAAAGCATGAAGACAAGATTGTGGAAAAAAGAATAAAAAGGAATGAACAAAGCCTTCAAGAAATATGGAACTATGTAGAAAGACCAGGTCTACGTTTGATTGGGGTGCCTGAAAGTGACCAGGAGAATGGAACCAAGTTGGAAAACACTCTTCGGGATATTATCCAGGAAAACTTCCCCAACCTAGCAAGGCAAGCCAACATTCAAATTCAGGGAATACAGAGAACACCACAAAGATACTTCTCAAGAAGAGCACCCCAAGACACATAATCCTCAGATTTGCCAAGGTTGAAATGAAGGAAAAATAATGTTAAGGGCAGCCAGAGAGAAAGGCCGGGCTACCCACAAAGGGAAGCCCATCAGACTAACAGCAGATCTCTCTGCAGAAATCCTACAAGCCAGAAGAGAGTGGGGGCCAATATTCAACACTCTTTAAGAAAAGAATTTTCAACCCAGAATTTCATATCCAGCCAAACTAAGCCTCATAAGAAAAGGAGAAATAAAATCCATTATAGACAAGCAAATGCTGAGAGATTTTGTCACCACCAGGCCTGCCTTACAAGAGCTCCTGAAGGAAGCACTAAACATGGAAAGGAACAGCTGGTACCAGCCACTGCAAAAACATACCAAATTGTAAAGAACATTGACACTATGAAGAAACTGCATCAACTAATGGGCAAAACAACCAGCTAGCATCATAATGACAGGATCAAATTCACACATAACAATATTACCCTTAAATGTAAATGGGCTAAATATCCCAAATAGAAGACACAGACTGGCAAACTGTATAAAGAGTCAAGACCCATCAGTGTGCTGTATTCAGGAAACCCATCTCACATGCAAAAACACACATAGGCTCAAAACAAAGGGATGGAGGAATATTTACCTAGCAAATGGAAAGCAAAAAAAAAGCAGGAGTTGCAATCCTAATCTCTGATAAAACAGACTTTAAACCAACAAAAATCAAGAGACAAGGCCATTAAATAATGGTAAAGGGATTAATGCAGCAAGAAGAGCTAACTATCCTAAATATATATGCACCCAACACAGGAGCACCAGATTCATAAAGCAAGTTCTTAGAGACCTACAAAGAGACTTAGACTCCCACACAATGATAGTGGGAGATTTTGACACCCCACTGCCAATATTAGATCAACAAGGCAGAAAATTAAAAAGGATATTCAGGACGTGAACTCAGTTCTGGACCAAGCGGAACTAATAGACATCTACAGAACTCTCCACCCCAAATCAACAGAATATGCATTCTTCTCAGCACCTTATCGCACTTATTCTAAAATTGACCACATAATTGGAAGTAAAACACTCCTCAGCAAATGCAAAAGAATGGAAATCATAACAAACAGTCTCTCAGACCACAGTGTAATCAAATTAGAACTCAGGATTACAGAACTCACTCAGAACCACACAACTACATAGAAACTGAACAAACTGCTCCTGAATGACAACTGGGCAAATAATGAAATGAAGGCAGAAATAAAGGTGTTCTTTGAAATCGAGAATGAACACACAATATACCAGAATCTCTGGGACACATATTTAAAGCAGTGTGTACAGGGAAATTTGCAGCACTAAATGCCCACAAGAGAAAGCAGGAAATATCTAAAACTGACACCCTAACATCAAAATTAAAAGAACTAGAGAAGCAACAGCAAACAAATTCAAAAGCTAGCAGAGGACAACAAATAACTAAGATCAGAGCAGAACTGAAGGAGATAGAGGCACAAAAAAGCCTTCAAAAAATTAACAAATCCAGGAGCTGGTTTTTTGAAAAGATCAACAAAATAGATGGCTAGCCAGACTAATGAAGCAGGAAAGAGAAAAGAATCAAATAGATGCAATAAAAAATGATATAGGGGATATCACCACAGAAATACAAACTACTATCAGAGAATACTATAAACACCTCTATGCAAATAAACTAGAAAATCTAGAAGAAATTGATAAATTTCTGAACACATATACCCTCCCAAGTCTAAACCAGGAAGAAGTCAAATCCATGAATAAACCAATAAAAAGTTCTGGAATAGAGGCAGTAATTAATAGCCTACCAATCAAAAAAAGTCCAGGACCAGACAGATTTACAGCTAAATTCTACCAGAGGTACAAAGAGGAGCTGGTAACATTCCTTCTGAAACTATTCCAAACAAAAGAAAAAGAGGGAATCCTCCTTAACTCATTTTATGAGGCCAGCATCATCCTGATACCAAAACCTGGCAGAGACACAACAAGGAAAGAAAATTTAGGGCCAGTATCTCTGATGAACATCGATGCAAAAATCCTCAATAAAATACTGGCAAACCAAATCCAGCAGCACATCAAAAAGCTTATCCACCACAATCAAGTCGGCTTCATACCTGGGATGCAAGGCTGGTTCAACATATGCAACTCAATAAACATAATCCATCATATAAACAGAACAAATGACAAAAACCACATGATTATCTCAGTTGATTCAAAAAAGTCCTTCAACAAAATTCAACACCCATTCATGCTGAAAACTCTCAATAAACTAGTATCGATGGAATATATCTCAAAATAGTAAGAGATATTTATGACAAACCCACAGCCAATATCATACTGAATGGGAAGCATTCCCTTTGAAAATGGGCACAAAACAAGTATGCCCTCTCTCACCACTCCTATTCAACATAGTATTGGAAGTTCTGGCCAGGGCAATCAGGCAACAGAAAGAAATAAAGGGTATTCAAATAGGAACAGAGGAAGTCAAATTGTCTCTGGTTGCAGATGACATGATTGTATATTTAGAAAACCCCATTGTCTCAGCCCAAAATCTCCTTAAGCTAATAAGCAACTTCAGCAAAGTCTTAGGATATAAAATCGATGTGCAAAAATCACAAGCATTCCTATACACCAATAACAAACAGCCAAATCACGAGTGAACTCCCATTCACAATTGCTACAAAGATAGTAAAATACCTACAAATACAACTTACAAGGGATGTGAAGGACCTCTTCCAGGAGAACTACAAACCACTGCTCAAGGAAATAAGAGAGGATACAAACAAATGGAAAAACATTCCATGCTCATAGGTAGGAAGAATCAGTATCATGAAAATGGCCATACTGCCCAAAGTAATTTATAGATACAGTGCTATCCCCATCAAGCTACCACTGGCTTTCTTCACAGCATTGCAAAAAAACTATTTTAAACTTCATGTGGAACCAAAATAGAGGCCATATAGCCAAGACAATCCTGGGAAAGAAGAGCAAAGCTGGAGGCATCATGCTACCTGACTTCAAAATATACTACAAGGCTATTGTAACCAAAACAGCATGGTACTGGTACCAAAACAGATATATAGACCAGTAGAACAGAACAGAGGCCTCAGAAATAACACCACACATCTACAACAATCTGATCTTTGACAAACCTGACACAAACAAGCAATGAGGAAAAGATTTCCCTATTTAATGAATAGTGTTGGGAAAACTGGCTAGCCATATGCAGAAAACTGAAACTGGACCCCTTCCTTACACCTTATAAAAAAATGGATCAAAGACTTAAATGTAAGACCTAGGACCATAAAAATCCTAGAAGAAAACCTGGGCAATACCATTCAGGACACAGGCATGGGCAAATACTTCATGTCTAAAACACCAAAAGCAATGGCAACAAAAGCCAAAATTGACAAATGGGATCTAATGAAATTAAAGAGCTTCTGTACAGCAAAAGAAACTGTTATCAGAGTGAACAGGCAGCCTACAGAATGGGAGAAAATTTTTGCAATCTATCCATCTGGCAAAGAGCTAATATCCAGAATCTACAAAGAACTTAAACAAATGTACAAGAAAGAGGCAAACAACCCCATCAAAAAGTAGGCAAAGGATGTGAACAGACACTTCTCAAAAGAAGACATTTATGCAGCCAACAGACATATGAAAAAATGCTCATCATCACTGGTCATTAGAGAAATGCAAATCAAAACCACAATGAGATACCATCTCACACCAGTTAGAATTGTGATCATTAAAAGTCAGAAAACAACAGATGCTGGAGAGGATGTGGAGAAATAGGAATGCTTTTACACTGTTTGTGAGAGTGTAAATTAATTCAATCATTGTGAAAGACAGTGTGGTGATTCCTCAAGGACCTAGAACTAGAAATACCATTTGACCCAGCAATCCCATTACTGGTTATATACCCAAAGGATTATAAATCATTCTACTATAAAGACACATGCATACATATGTTTATTGTGGTAGTATTCACAATAGCAAAGACTTGGAACCAACCCAAATACCCATCAATGATTAACTGGATAAAGAAAATGTGCACATATACACCATGGAATACTATGCAGTCATAAAAAAGGATGAGTTCATGTCCTTTGCAGAGACATGGATGAAGCTGGAAACCATCATTCTCAGCAAACTATCACAAGAACAGAAAACCAAACACTGCATGTTCTCACTCATAAGTGGGAATTGAACAATGAGAACACATGGACTCAAAGAAGGGAACATCACACACTGTGGCCTATCAGGGGGTGGGTTGCTAGGGGAGGGATAGCATTAGGAGAAATACCTATGTAGGTGACGGGTGGATGGGTGCAGCAAACCACCATGGCACGTGTATACCTATGTAACAAAACTGCACGTTCTGCACATGTACCCTAGAACTTAAAGTATAATAAAAAAAAGAAAAAAAGAAATTATCCTTAATTCTGCTGAATGTAATAGTGTCGTTAGGATTACATTAAAACTTTTATTTTAAAAATTCATGATGAAGGAATTTTTGTGATCAAATGATAGGATTCTGAAAGAGGATTATCAAAGTGTTGATAGTTGGTAAAACTAGGTAATAGGTATCCGGGGACTTGTTATGCTATTATCTGTACTTTTGAGCATGTGTAAAAGTTTTCACAATAAGCTCTTTTTAAAAATCACTACCGCCTACACTAGACTTCTTCACATCATAGAGAAGTACACCCTCTTCATGTAGAGATCAGCTTTAGGTGGCCTCAGCCAGCCCTGAAAAAACAAAACAAAAAACAAAAAAAACCCAACACCCAGAAACAAACAAAGATAAATTACCTTTTTGCTCCAGAAGTCGCTGTAACAAGACTCTGCTAAAGCCATGAATCTTACCTTGTTGAATATCATTCAGACTTACTTAATGTACACTTCTATAAAAGCTGGCTTGCCTAGTTTCTCATTCCACATTTGATCTAGTAAAGGAAGACTGCTAGAAGTGAGTACAGTGGCAGCAGGAAAAATTGCATCTTATAGCCTGACTTTTGGAGAACCAAAAGAGTATAAAAGAATTGGATCAACACATTATACAGTGATGGATTATTGATTAATTCATCAATAATAACAGTGTTAGCCTTTATAGAGCATTTATGTGTCAGTTACCATTCCAGTTTCTTTACTTATATTAATGTCGTTAAGCCACAGGGAAATCCACTGAAATTGACATTGTTGGATTCTATATTTCACAGATAACAGAGCACACTGGAGCACAGAGGGCTTAAGTAACTTGGCTGAGGTCACAGAGCAGAGAGCTTCTGCTCTGACCCACTGTTGGTGCCTCCATATTAATAAAAGTTAAACTACATTCAATGTCCTTTATTTAAGACATATATTGAGATGAAATGAAAGTATGAAAGACAATTTAGGTATTTGTTTTCAATTGAAATTTGTTTTAAAGAGTTTAAAGGGATAAAAGGGCTATTTGGAAATCTCCCTGAAGAAAGCATGTATGGGAGAAATAGCATAAACTTAGAAGTTTGAGAAGACCTGGGGTCAGATTCCTCTGCAAGTTACTTGACCTCTCTCACTCTCAGATCTCTTTGCTTTAAAGTGGAGGTAGTGCATCACAATGTGGTTCTAAAGATCAAATGAGTGAATGGTCTAGAATTCGCTCATATTCCCCCTTCTCATGTGGAGAAGCTGGTGATGCCAGGTAGATAAATCATTACTTTAAAATAGGCAAAACAGTCTCGGCACAGTGGCTCACGCCTGTAAATCCCAGCACTTTGAGAGGCGAAGGCGGGCGGATCAAGAGGTCAGGAAATGGAGACCATCCCAGCTAACACGGTGAAACCCCGTCTCTACTAAAAATACAAAAAAAAAAAAATAGCCGGGCATGGTGGCGGGCACCTGTAGTCCCAGCTACTGGGGAGGCTGGGGCAGGAGAATAGTGTGAACCTGGGAGGCAGAACTTGCAGTGAGCCGAGATCGCGCCACTGCACTCCAGCGACAGAGCGAGACTCCGTCTCAAAAAGCAAACAAACAAACAAAAAAAAGGGCAAAAGATACTCAATATTCAGAATTTATAAATGTGAAAGTCCAATTAAGGATTAGGCATATACTGAACAGAAGACTTCATAAACCCAAGCCTTCATAATTGATACCCATTAATGACGCTGGTGTCACCATTTAAACACTTACTGAGCCAGCTTTCCCTCCGTCAACTTCCCAGGCCCATGGTGCACAGGCCAACCTTCCTCCCAGGCCTGTCTGCTGTGTCCTCAGTTAAAAAGAAGAAACTTCCCTTGAAACACTGGATCAGCACGATGTTATGAGCAACTCAGCTTTTCTGTAAGGCTTTCCAAGCATGGCTGAAAGGCCTCAGCAGGATCTGTACACACACAGGCAGCCTTGAAAGAACCCTTAGACACACTGACTAGGGCTGGCCCCCAGCAAGGCAGCAGAAGTGAGAACCTGTTGTGGGCCAGGCACTGTGCAGTGTATCCAGACCGGCCTAGGGACCAAGCCAGCTGGACAGCAGCTGCCAGAACTAGGATCCACAGGCGCTGAAACAGGACTGGAGTCCAGGCTTTTAAGTATGGAGTGAGAAATCAGGTCTGAGCATGGAAGTTATATATATTTTTAAAATAAAAATATTTATATGCCTTTATATATGTACATAAAATATATAAATATAAATTGGTGTCATTTCCACTCATATAATGCCCTTAATATTTGCTGGCTTTAAGAATGGCCATAATCAAAAAACCAAAAAATAATAGATGTTGGTGTGGATGTGGTGAAAAGGGAACACTTTTACACTGCTAGTGGGAATGTAAACTAGTACAACCACTATGGAAACAGTGTGGAGATTCCCTAAGGAACTAAAAGTAGATCCACCATTTGACCTAGCAATCCCACTCTTGGGTATCTACCCGAGGAAAGGAAGACATTATTCGAAGAAGATACTTGCACACACATGTTTACAGCAGCACAATTTGCAATTGCAAAAATATGGAATGAGGCCAAATGCCCATCAATCAAGTGGATAAAAATGTGAGATATATATATAGAATACTACTCAGCCATAAAAAGGAAGGAAATAATGGAATTTGCAGCCACCTGGGTGGAGTTGGAGACCATTATCATAAGTGAAGTAACTCAGAAATGGAAAACCAAACATCATATATTCTCATAAGTGGGAGTAAGCTATGAGGATGCAAAGGCATAAGAATGATACAATGGACTTGAGGAACTCAGGGGAAAGGGTGGGAGGGGGATGAAGGATAAAAGTCCACACGTTGGGTACAGTGTACACTGCTCAGGTGATGAAGTGCAGAAATATCAGAAATCACCACTAAAGAACTTATTCAATACCATACTAGAATTTAGCCAATACCACCTCTTCCCCAAAAACCTATTGAAATAAAAAATAAATAAAATTTAGAATATATTTCTCTTAAATTTTTTTAAAAGGAAAAAAAATTGCTGGCTTAATGATGGGATCATTAGTATGGTAATATTTATAAAAGCAAAAAAGACATTGGGAGAATCTAAATATTCATAAATATTCATCAGTAAAAAAATTGATGGCGAAAATATGGAACATTCTTGGGATGAAATATCACAGTTATACAAAAGAATAGATTGGATTTAAACTTATCAACATAGAACCACTGCAAAAAAATGAATTTTAAAGGTACAGAATATGTCTCTCATAAAGTATGTAAATTTTAAAATAAAAACATATAGCATATAATTGTTTATATGGAATTTGCTAGTAGACTAATGGAGTATATAACAAATGTATAAAATAGTTGCATCTTGGGAAGGAGGAGAGGAATCAGCCTGGATTTGCAGTCAAAAGGGAATTCAACTTTATGTTATATTTCCTTTATTTTAAAAAGATCTATTAGAAATAAGGGAGTCTGGAGGCCTGACGGCAAAAGGAACTGTAAATAAATACAGTACTCTTGTTGATTAAATCATTTCCCACAAAGAGGAGACTAACAATTCTCATATGACTATACATGTATCCTGGAATTGAACAATTAAGTAATTGGCAGATGGCAGGATTCAGATTTCTCACTGGTGGGGTTGAATGTACAGATCAGCAACAGGAGGAGGCTAGAATGAGCCATGGTAATGAGTCAAAGTTTGAGATGTTTGCTTATGAGAACTCATGATTAACTTAATATAGATTAAGATTAATAATTTAATAAACAGCAGAGATAGAAATATTTATGGATATATGTATATACACAGGTTAGTATACACAAATATAATTCTTTGCTCTGTCAATAGAGAAGACCTAAAAGAAATGACAGCAAAGTAGCAACAACATCTAGCACCCAGATCTTGATTTCTAATAACATTCTCTAATAAAAAGAATAAGGGTTCCTTAGAGAAATGGATTATTCTGGGACTGGAGTATCTTGTAGTACCAAGAAGTAAGGAGTTGTTTAAAAAAAGGATGGAAGGGTGGTAAGTCAAATGGCCCAGGAACCCAACGAAAGAGCTCCCAATGGCCAAAGCTGGAAAACCTTGAGCAAGAAAATAAAGTAGTATTGGATTATAACCCAAAATATAAATAAATATCAATAAGTCCATACTAATGTAAATAAACTGTTGAATAAATTAATAAATAAAGAAGAAACAAGTCTTCTATGCAGAATAATTTCAAATTATGTAGATTATGTAATGATATAGATAATCTCCCCTAAAAGAGGGGAGCATAACTCTCACCCCTTAAATGTGGGCTACACATAATGATTTCCTTCTAACGAGTACAGTATGAAAATGAAGGGAGAGGAATAACTTGAAAGTGGAGAAACCCAGCACTGTGTTAGCCAGGTGCTCAAGGTCAGTGTCAACACTCATAAACTATGTTGATGGTAAATACCCTTGATATCATGAAAATGGCACTTAAATTCTGTGATCTTTCTCCCAAAAATCCATAATTCCAGTTTAATAGTGAGAAAAGTATCAGGTAAATTCCAGTAGCGGTGTATCCTACATAATATGTGACCACACTGTTCTTTATGGTCAAGGTCATCAAAAGCAACGAAAGCCTGAGAAAATGTCACAGCCAAAGGGAACCTCAGGATAAATCAAAAGTAGTGTAATATGGTACCCTAGAGGGAATCCTGAAGCAGGGAAAAGATAGTAAGTATAAATTAAGGAATTCTGAATAAACTATGGGCTTTAGTTCATCAAAATGTACCAATACCGGTTCATTGATTGTAACAAATATACCATACTAATGTAAGATGCTAAAAATAGGGAAAACTAGAGTGTACTCTCCACTTAATTTTGACTGTACTATCCACTCAATTTTTCTTTAAGTCTAAAACTGTTCCCAAAAAATAGTCTATATATATATACACTTTAACTTCTGGAGTACATGCTACAGGTTTGTTACATAGGTATATACATGCCATGGTGGTTTGCTACACCTATCAACCAGTCATCTACATTACATATTTCTTCTAATGCTATCCCTCCCCTAGTCCCCCACCCCCTGACAGGCCCAAGTGTGTGATGTTCCCTTCCCTGTGTCCATGTGTTCTCACTGTTCAACTCCCACTTAAGAGTGAGAACATGCGGTGTTTGGTCTTCTGTTCCTGTGTTAGTTTGCTGAGAATGATGGTTTCCAGCTTCATCCATGTCCCTGCAAAGGACATGAACTCATCCTTTTTTTACGGCTTCATAGTATTCCGTGGTGTATATGTGCCACATTTTCTTTATCCAGTCTATCATTGATGGGTGTTTGGGTTGGTTCCAGGTCTTTGCTATTTTGAACAGTGCCGCAATAAACATACATGTGCATGTGTCTTTATAGTAGAATGATTTATAACCCTTTGGGTTATAAATCCCTGTAATGGGATTGCTGGGTCAAATATTTCTGGTTCTAGATCCTTGAGGAATTGTCACACTGTCTTCCACAATGATTGAGCTAATTTACATTCCCACCAACAGTGTAAAAGCGTTCCCATTTCTCCACATCCTCTCCAGCATCTGTTGTTTTCTGACTTTTTAATGATCACAATTCTAACTGGTGTGAGACGGTATCTCATTGTGGTTTTGATTTGCATTTCTATAATGACCAGTGATGATGAGCTTTTTATCGTGTTTACTGGCTGCATAAGTAGAAAGCTGGAGGCATCATGCTACCTGACTTCAAACTATACTACAGTAACCAAAACAGCATGGTACTGGTACCAAAACAGATATACAGACCAATAGAACAGAACAGAGGCCAGAAATAACACCACACATCTACAACCATCTGATCTGTGACAAATCTGACAAAAAGAAGCAGTGGATAAAGTATTCCCTATTTAATAAATGGTGTTGGGAAAACGGACTAGCCATATGCAGAAACTGAAACTGGACCTGTTCCTTACATCTTATACAAAATTTAACTCAAGATGGATTAAAGACTTAAACATAAGACCCAGGACCTTAAAAATCCTAGAAGAAAACCCAGGCAATACCATTGAGGACATAGGCATGGGCAAAGACTTAACATCTAAAACACCAAGAGCAATGGCAACAAAAGCCAAAATTGACAAATAGGATCTAATTAAACTAAAGAGCTTCTACACAGCAGAAGAAACTATCATCAGAGTGAACAGACAACCTACAGAATGGGAGGAAATTTTTGCAATCTATCCATCTGACAAAGGGCTAATATCCAGAATCTACAAAGAACTTGAACAAATGTACAAGAAAAAAACAACCCCATCAAAAAGTGGGCAAAGTATATAAACAGACACTTCTCAATAGTCTACTAATTTTTTAAAAACCACTTGAAAATATGACAAAATGTCATGAAAATATGACAAAAAATATGACAAATGTCAGACTGGGTTGTTTATTCTTTGTTTCTCTGTTTTTTAGTTTCTCAGAATTAGAAAAATGAAAACTTAGAGCAGACTCATGTACCACGCATTCTGGGAATTCATCATCTTGGGAAATTTTACTGTCAGTTTTCTTGTTTATATTAACACTGGTAAATCAAACATCTCTTACAGAATAAGGCCAAAACATAAGCTAAAAATTGTTGAACTTCTTTGCACACAAATATTTCTGCAAATAGGATGAATTTCTAAAAGTGAGATTTTATATCTACTGCCAAACTATGTCTTCAAAATGTTATATTCATTTTTATTGGCTCTCTGTCTGAGAGTGCGTGTTTCCTAGTTGCCTAGAAACCATACGTGTGCTCATTGTTTTCCTCTATCAGTTTAATAAGCAAAAAGATCTTATCACATTTGCGCTTTCATTTGCAGTTCTATGGTTGTTAATAGGGTGAGCATTATTATTTTTCATAGTTACATTTATCTTTTTGCATATATGAATTACCTATTCGTGTCCTTTGTCCATTGTTCCATTGCTCTATAACAGCTCTGTATAAATGTTTTGAGTATTATTCTCTTCTCTGATGACTTCAGTGGCACTTTTCCATTCTTCCTCCCTCTGCTTCTGTGGCCACGCTAAAGGTTGGTGATCCTCAGCTCCACCCTCTTTCCACTCTGTAATTGCCCCTCAAACTATCTAATCCATACAGGCATCTGATTGCTCTCCTAGAAGAAAGGCACAGGCTGGGCACAATGGCTCACACCTATAGTCTCAGCACTTTGGGAGGCTGAGATGGGTGGATCACGAGGTCAAGAGATCAAGACCATCCTGGCCAACATGGTGAAACCCTGTCTCTACTAAAAATACAAAAATTAGCTGATGTGGTGGCACGCACCTGTAGTCCCAGCAACTCGGGCGGCTGAGGCAGGAGAATCACTTGAACCCAGAAGGTGGAGGTTGCAGTGAGCTGAGATCGTGCCACTGCCAGTCCAGCCTGGTGACAGAACTAGACTCTGTCTCAAAAACAAAAAAACAAATAAAAAAAGAAAGAAAAAAGACACAAAAGGAACAGGAACCATGACTGTCTCAGCATGACCAACTGTCCTGGCTTATTTGGGAGTGGGGTGGAGGCCATTCCTGGGACTTTGAGTGTTCAAACTAGGACAGTCCTGAGCACACAGAAAGAGCTGATCACCCTAAAAGGTTAAGTATTCAATAAGTATTGACTGAATGAATCCTTGATAACTGCCAGGACTACTATTTCAGCCAGCTTAATCTTTTGGCCCACAGATCCACATCTCTAATTCTTCATGGACCGCACCACTTGAATAACACAGACATGTCCCTTTTTTTTTATTTTTCCTTCTTTGGAGACAGAGTCTCGCTCTGGCACCCAGGCTGGAGTACACTAGTGGGATCTCAGCTCATTGCAACCTCCGCCTCCCAGGCTCAAGGAATTCCCCTGCCTCAGCCTCCCGAGTAGCTGGGATTATAGGTGCATACTACCATGCCCGGCTAATTTGACATCTCGTTTTCAGTATGTCCCAAATTCTGTCTGCACTACCCCTCTGAAAACTCGGCTCCATTTGTATTCATTTTCCCAATGAATTCTTTCTCTAGCATTTTAGAATTCCAGTAATCCTTACACATCTCACAGTTCTCAATTTTCTAAGGCAACTGCCAGGGTTAGGATTGTAACCTGTACTTTGGAAGTAATTTAAGTTAACAGCAAACTCCAGAATGGCTCCATTCCATGTGGCTCTGTTAGGCAGCTCTTTCACCCTTATGACTGTTCCCTTTGTTCTAATATTTCTAAAGAATAATGGTTGTGTTCAGCGTTTTCCAAGTAATGAAACTTCCTTGCAGGCAAAAGCATCTTGCAATAAGTAAAAAGTAGCAGAATTATTATTAATACAAGGAGTTCAGCAGTGAGTTTATGTGTGTAAATTTATTAACTATAATTAAACCACAAATGTAGGTTTCAAGAAAGGTAAAACTATAATGTGATTTTGAGAAAGCTGAGAATTGTTAGCTCTCAAAGAAACATGATTGAAGCATCAGTTTAGTTATTCTGCTATATGTTAGATGAAATTGGTAAATTACCTAATCTATGACTTGACTGCCTCATTTTACGATCAGTGCCAAACACAGCAGACCCTATGTTGACAGTATCACATTCATTTTGTTCATCTGTATGCTTGTATTAGTCAGTTCAGGTGGCAAGGACAAAATACTGTAGACTGTGTAGATTAAACAACAAAAATATTTTTTTCACAGTCTAACTGGAAGTTTAAGATAAGGGTGCCAGCATAGCCAGGTTCCAGTGGGGACTGTCTGTTTCAGACTAGAATAGGGGCCATCTTCTCTCTGTGTCCTCACTTGGCAGAGAGATCTCTGGTGTCTCTCTTCCAGTGAAGGCACCAGTTCTGTTAGTTTAAGCCTCTGTTCTTATGACCTTATTTAACCTTAATCACCTCCTTAAAAGCCCCATCTTCAACACAGTGACATGGGTAGTTAGGGCTTCAACATACGAATTTTGAGGAGACACAAGTTAGTCCATAGCCATGCTGGCCTTCCTTTATAGAGAAACCGAATTTAAGTAACTCAATTCCTGCAAAGATAGCTACGAACACACTGATTATAATACAAACAGCTTCATTTTTGTAAACTTCTGTTTTACATGTGGATTGCCGCCTGCCCTTAATATACTGCCTGTATTCTCTATAGAGGTGACTCTGTACATCTGTTGTTGGGGTTCCAACTAGCTAGTGCAGTTAACCCAGCACAATTATTTTAAAGCTCTTTTTCTCCACCCCTAGAACATTGATAAGTTTGTACTTATCTGACCACACATTTTCTTACCTTCATGCTACCTGTAAGCAACTACTTGTGCATTTTTTCCTCCCTTCTGGCCTCTGTCTTTCCAATCAAGAAATACTTCATTCTTCTATCTATCCAGCTGTACCTCTCAGCATTTGTTTCTGTTCTGTGTATATATGTATCAGTATGCCATATATACGTGTTTCTCTATAAACTGTATTTCAATAATGATACTTTATGTATTGCCAAGTGCTTTACATTTCCAAGTGCTTTCACCCTCACCTGTTTGACTCTCATGATGCACCAGAGGAGGTATGTGGCCAGATAAATATACAAAGGAACAGTTTTATCTCTGTTAACAAATATGAAAGCTGAAACTCAGAGAGACAAAACAATCTGCTTACGTCACTCCTAATGCCTTGCCTTCTACTAACCTCAAAATATTCTTTCTTTATCTGCAGATTAGATTAAGTATTTGTACCCATGAATGTATCCCTTTGTTGATATATCCTATTTCAGAGACTCATATTTGTAATACGTGAAACACAGGCTCACTGTATACACATTGTGGGAAATTGATTTTTTTTTTTTGCCCATAGAGAAATGCCAGTAAATATCAAATTATTATCGACCATCAGAACCATCGTGGATATCTGGATAATTGAATGTTTTGGAATGAAAAATGCTTAATGTGCTAGATGTATCTGCTAACATTCATTCTTGGCAACCCTGCATACAAGCATGTATCTGTAATAACTGAGAAATGAACAGTTTTCCAAAAATATTACCCTCATGTCTGTTGGTGCCAAAAATATGACCTTTTTTATCTAGATTACCTTTAATATGGACATTATTTTAACAGGGAATGTTTTAGTCACTTGTCATTATCATTTTGCAATTTATTATCATTTTCCCATCTCCGCCTGTGTTAGAGTTCTCCAGAGAAACAAAGTCAATCCAATATATGTAGACGATTTATTGTAAGGCATTGGCTCATGCAACTGTGGAGTCTGACAAGCCTCACGACCTGCCATCTGCAGACTGGAGACCTGGGGAAGCTGGTGGTATAAATTCCAGTCCAACTGCAAGGCCAAAGAAACAGCAGTGCCAATGGAATAAGTCCCAGTCCAAGAGCAGAAGATCAATATCTCAGCTCAACAGTCAGGCAGAGAGAACAAATTCTCCTTTACTCTGTCTTTTGGTTCTCTTCAGGCCCTCAATGGATTGGATGATACATACGCAGTTGGGGAGGGCCATCTGCTTTACTCAGTCTACCAATTCAAGTGCTAATCTCATCCAGAAACAACATCACATACCCAACCAGAAATCATGTTAAGTGAAATATCTGGGCATCCTGTGGTGCAGTCATGTTGACACACAGAATTAACCATCACATCTCCATTTCTCCATTTCCTCTTTCTACCTGTGACATGAGAAACTTAAAGTTTGAGTAATTGAGTTGTAATTTACTTCTAAATAAAGTATCCTATGTTTGTGTTGCACATTTAAATAGATGTATAGGTGCTTCTTGACTTCTAAATCATTGAGAAAATAATGTTAAATTGTGAATAAGGTGTTACTGGCTCTTTGGCGGGGTTCAGGTGGTCTCACTCTACAGTAGAGTTCTTAACGCTGACCATGAGTTCCAGGGAAGACATCACAACCACCATTGTCCTCTCATCCAAAAGAATAAATCAGGTAGAAAGAATACCAACACCCAGGGCTATAACACTGAACATGCCATAGCCCTTGTACAGAGTGCCCCCTGGAGTTGTGCAGTGCACAGCCTGCACATTCATACATGGTAGCCCTGCCAAGGGTACTGGCTACAAGAGGTATCACAGTCAAATGAGCTACTCTAAGATACTCTCAAAAGGGGAAGTAGTACAATAACTTGATGAAGTAGAAAGAATGGGATATTGAATTTAAAGCCCCATATTCAAATGCCGGTACTACCATGTCTTCTGGGAAACATGGCCTTGGGCAAGCCTGCTGAGGTCTGGGAGCCTTAGTGTCTCTCCCTACTTCACAGATTCTTGAGTGTCAAATGAGATCATATATGAAGGAAAATTGTTCATAAAATCACAAAATTTTATTGTAATAAATAGAAACTTATAGAAAGAGAGAAACAGGCCCACCTGCCTTGCTCCGGTGACTGGGTTGTGGGAACAGGGCATTTAAAGAGTGTGTGCTTCAGCTTGTTACAGCACCAGTTTGTGGAGGAGGATGAGTGAAGATCTCTTTTCCTTTACAGCTCTCCCATGAGCAATGGCTCATAAGCAGCAGTCCAGGGAGCAGCTACCTCATGCCCAGCAAAGCATGGCATCCATAACCCCAAATACTCTATCCTCACCTGTCTTTCCTGACATCCCACCACAGAGTAAAGTCAAGGACACACTGAGCTCATCAACACCTTCAAGAATACTTATTCCTGTATTCTGTTTGGTACAATACAAGCATGCCATAGACTCAGACCCCAAAGATTCTCAGTTGCAAGCCCAGGCAGAGCTAACTGCACATGATGAGCAGAGTGGAGAGAAATCAATATTTGCCCAATGGAAAAGAAAAAAAATCAATTGAGAGGAGGGAAAATGTTATCTCTAAGCCTTTGAAAGCAGTGACTTAGATGTAGCTATATCAGCATGTAAAGAAGGAAAATGAGATTTTTAGAAGTAGAGAGTCTTTTTACATTTAAGTTCCTAGTTCTAAAGAGTTCAATAGTTCAGAAAGTATTTTTAATTGTGGTGAAATTCATACAACATAAATTTAACCATTTTAAAGTGAACAATTCAGTGGCATTTACTACATTTACAGTGTTGTACAAACACCACCTCTATCCAGTTCCAAAACATCAGGAAGTGTTTGTTAAGTCTGAGAAATTTTTCTTAGATTTTTTTCAGCCTTTTGGACTTAACTCCCCAGATTATATTTGAGTGTTGTACTGTTGCTTTCTGCCTAGCTGATATTATGTGTCTTCAGTGTTTAAGAATAGGCCAATTTATATGTGTTTCCACATTTGGTAAGGTGGATGGGAGAGAGGTGACTATAGATTTCTACAGACAGGCAAAATCTCATATGTTTATTTTCACATATGTATTGACAGAATGTTTAAACTATTCAATAAAAAATAGAAAATTATTTCACTCATATGCATTTCTTCTGTCTAGGGTCATAGGCAGATGGATCAATAGTGTAACTCATAAAAATGGACTTCAATGCAAAATTGAATGTAGTCTCTCATCTCTGCACCAAGTTTTTCCCTACAAACTGGCAAAGTTGGTTTAACTAAGCAAAAAGCAAGCTTTTTGAGAATTGGGGTCAGAAGGATGTGGAAAATCTGTTTCTCTTTCAGTGACTGGAATGAATACTCTATTGCCAGTGAACAGAGAAGGATGCCTTCTTGTTCATAGCTGCTGTGGCTGCCCTAAAGTCATTCATGGATACTCCCCATGGCTGCAGAGCTAAGGAATAGTCTAATTGGGAAACAAAACAGTGGAATCCATCTTGCTGCCTAGAGTTTAACTGCTAGCCTCTTGAACTTGGTCTTCCATCTCCACCTCTGCTCTGATCCATTGACCATATGAGCTGGACTTTGCAACTGAGTTGGACTGCCCCCTTCTGTAAATTGACTCTGGTCCTGGTAAAATATTTGTGTATTGCCTTATTTGTAAATATTTGTGTGTTATTTTAGAACTGTAACTACACACACACACACACACACACACAAACCAAAATATCTTACTGAAAAATGTGGAAGCAAAATTCACTTTTGCTGTTTGTCAAATAGCAAGATAAGTCTGAGGTAGAATCCTGTCTTAGACTCCTAAAAATTAACTGATTCATGATTTATGAGCATTCCACCTAAAGGAAGAATCAATAGAGAGAAGGAAAAGAGTAAGGGAGAACAATCCAATAAGTAACTTGAAGCCTGTAGCACATTATTACTTTTCTGAAGTTCTATATTACCACTTTATATATAGTAGGTGCTCAATATATATTTGTTATTTGAATGGGATTAGGATATTTTTTCTTTAGTAATCTTTAAGGAACATTTTGCCTTACTATATTTTTTACATAATTACAGTATTTGGTACCAGGTGCTCAACTGAAAGAAATGATTATTTTTAAATAGCCCTTGATTTTTGAAATGATCCACTGTGGTCCAGGCTCTGCCCCTTCAGTACTTGCTAACCATTCCTCATGAGACCACATTTGCACTGCTCATAGCAATGGCTCTCAAATTCTGAATTCCTTTGGAACCTCATTTTAAAATGCAGTTTCCTTGGAATCTTCACTCACAATGTTCTTTCCATCTGAGAATGGACCTAGCAACCTACATTTTAGCAAGTACCCTGGGTGATCCAGATGTAGATGATCTGTGGAGCATATTTTAGAAACCGATCCATAGATTTGACTGAACCCTGGTCTCTAGGACCAGCCTTGTTTAGAGCAGAAAGAAGTTGAAGAACCAATAGTACATTGCTGTGCAATCATGATGGTGCTGTCCAGGGACAAGATCTTGTTTCTGTACTCTCTATTTTGTCCTCTTCCCTGCTTCATGCCTAGAACCCAGCTGGTCTTGCCTTGGATTGTAGTAACTAGTCCATGATATTCCAAGACTGAATTGGCTACTAGATGGAGTGTTGTAAATTACTAAATCCCGTATTTAATGTGCTGTCTGTCTACCTGGTCCTCCACCAATGACCAAACTCCATCTGTATACTTTTTTGAATTCTACCAATATCTACTGCTTAGGCATTCTCTTATTCCCTATTTCGCCCATGTGGGTCTGTTTGATGGCACATTCCAGCATTAAAACCTCATTCTTAGTGGCATACAGCCCCAACTAAGAGTGCTGACTGTCCAGAATTAGGCAAGATAATGGGATAATCACCAGGTTGGTTACCCTAAAAAAGATAATGTTCCTCTGTATATGTGGTAAAATGAAAGGCCATACCTATTTGTTTAGCATAAGAGATTTTGGAAGAGGGAACCATTAGAGAAGTTTGGGAAACAACTTGAGATACATCATTTTTGTTATATAAACCTGTTATCAAGATTGGCCCAATGTAGATTAAATAGAAGTGCTCTTAATTGGCCTTCAGGCAAATACAGTGGCTTGGGATTAGCACACCCTCTGTAGAACCCTCATATATCATGCTGAAATAATGGATACCAATAATGTGGCATCCCTCCATTCTAGCCCCTTCCAGAGCCACTTTTGCAGCCAAAAAGAACTGCTAGATTAGATCTACTTCCTTTTTGGTCATTGAGACTAGTACTGAGGAGGCTTGAGCTTGAGGCAGTGAATTCAGGTGCTCACAGTCACCTTAGTAAACCAGTTATATGAGATGGCTTATGTGCTAAGGAGAGAGAGAGGGCATGGTCCAACCAGAGATATGTTTATACAGTACCTGCTTAAGGAATACGGCTGAAATGAGTATTGCTCACAAAACTGGTACCTTCCCAAATTGTTACTCTACCTATTGAGAGCTGAACTATTTTACTTGACTACAGAGAGAAGCTTCAGAGAAGAGCAGAACAAACTTTAATGATTTCTTTCTCTGTCTTGGTTCATTCATTTAGTCAACAACTGTTTTAATCCTTTCTATAGCTAGGAATAAACAGCTCTGGCCTCTCCCTCAGAGAGCTTACTAGTGTGTTGTAGAGTTTAGGTCATGAATTTATGTGGACACAGATCTACCAAGGACTTCTCTTACTCTTTCAGTTGCCTGTATCTGATGAAAAGGACACTGTGAATACTCGATAGGCAGGAGAAGCAGTCAGAAGTGCCCCCTAGGGAAACCAAACCTGAAATTCACTTTCCAGTGGATAAACACAGCTTGATGTTTATGCTAAAATGCTAATCAACAAGAGGAAAGAACAAAAGTGCCCCCAGATTGAACAGAAAGTGTCTCATGGATACAATAAAGCAGACAAATTGCTTTGGTTACTGTAGGCTTACGTAAGAGGTCCTTTGTGTTCCCTCCTTCTTTCTACTAGGTAAGATGAAGATTAATTGAAATGCCAAGTGCTATCTAAGCTAATAATTTTATTAGCTTAAACCGGAAGTTCAGCCACCTGGAGGACTTGCTAAAACATAGATTGCTCAGCTCTGTAACCAGAGTTTATTTTTTAGTAGCTCTGGGATGGGGCTTGAGAATTCATATGTTCCCAGGTGTTGTGGATGCTGCTGGTTCCAGGTCCATACTGTGAGAACCACTGGCTTAAGCGGACAGTTTCAGCAACCTTCAAAGTGTTGTTCCACAAAGCAAATCGGCAGTACTACTAATTTCTTTTAAAGATGGAGTCTCGCTATGTTGCCCAGGCTGGAGTGCAATGGCACGATCTCGGCTCACTGCAACTTCTGCCTTCCAGGTTGAAGCGATTCTCCTGCCTCAGCCTCCCTAGTAGCTGGGATTACTAGCATGCACCTGGCTAGTTTTTGTATTTTTAGTAGAGACAGGGTTTAACCATTTTGGCCAGGCTGATCTCAAACTCCTGACCTAAGGTGATCCTCCCACCTTGGCCTCCCAAAGTGCTGGGATCACAAGTGTGAGCCACCATGCCCAGCCTACACCACTAAATTTAAAATGTTTAAATATCTGCTGTTTTTCTCACTACAAAATAATATATATGTATACCAAAAAAAAGGTTTTTAACAAAAAATAATAAACTTATTTAATGACCTATGTAAATTTGAAACCACGCAAAGATAGCCATTAATAACCTTGCTTTACATTTTTATAAAATGTTTCTTATGTATGTTTGTGTATGCATATATACGTGATATTCTCTCTAACATATGTACATAATATTCTCTCTCTTCTCTATATATATAAATATCAAAATCACTGGAATCATCTTTTATTTTTTTGAGACAGAGTCTCATTCTGTTTACCAGGCTGGAGTGCAGTGGCGCATTCTTGGCTCACTGCAACCTTCTTCTCCCGGGTTCAAGCGATTCTTGTGCCTCAGCCTCCCAAGTAGCTGAGATTACAGTCACATGCCACCACGCCTGGCTAATTTTTGTATTTTTCAGTAGAGATAGGGTTTCATCATGTTGGACAGGCTGGTCTCGAGCTCTCGGCTTCAAGTGATCCACCCGCCTCAGACTCCCAAAGTACTGGGATTACAGGCGAGAGCCATCGCACTCAGCCTGGAATCATCTTATGTATACCATTCTATAACTTACACTTTTCATTTAATATGTATTTGTAAACATCTTTCTAAGTCAATATATTTGTATGATACAATTTAGTACATCTTTTGAATGAACATTTAGGTTATTAGGCAATTATTTCAAAGAAACCAATTCAGCATAAGTATTTTTGGAAGTATTTGCATCCTTAATTATTTCCTAAAGACAAATTCTCAGAAGAAAAAAATGCAAAGTAAAAAGTTATATAGATTTTTAGGGCTCTAAATACATATTGCCTGATTAGGCTTCTAATGCTAGATCATTTTACAGGCCCATCAGCACTCTATGGTTATTTTCTCTCATCTTGACATAAGGCTGAGTACATATTTGTTCATTGTTTTTCTGTGAGAGGTTTCTTTTGCCAATTTAAGAGAGAGAAAATGCTCTCTTGTTTACATTTTGAATTTTTTTTTTTTAGTTACCAGTGGGGTTACTAGTAGTATCACATTCAGTGATGTCATACTTCTTTTTATTGTAGGGGTGTGAATCTGAAGCTTAGGATTATGCTATCAATTCTTGACAGAGCAGTTATTTGGTTTGAGGCTTTACATGTTTGACATTTTTAAGGTCTAGCACATCATTTTTCTTTGATATGAACAAACAAATCTCAGAGTAGATCAGCTTTTGTTGTATTACATAAACTTTGAGAAAGTAAATTGGCTGCAAAAATTCCTTATTTTGAATTGATCTGATGTGATATGGAGTCTCATTTCTCAGCCCATGAATAATTTGTTGTAATATAATTGATCTAATTTTACTTAGGAAATCAACTATCCACTGTGACCAAAAGAGAAAACTGATGGAGCAATGTATCTTGTTATCTATTGATTAATATTTATTCAGTGACCATGTGATGTGAATACTAAAATGAACTTTCTTGGTGATACACTAAATTGAACTTTCTTGTTGATACACAGGGACTATTAGGTGAAAAATATGGGAATATCCGAATCCCTGGAGAAGTTGAAGCCTCAGAGTTTGAAATGATTTTGGATGCCGCCATAGAGGCAAAGCTGGAGACCAAGTTGCTGGAGGAGTGGTACTGTCGAGATGAGAACTCGGTGCCAGCAGCCTATTACCTCAGACCCAAGGCAGAAATGCTGAAAAGCAATAGAAATGCAGTAAGCTGCCTTTCCCTCCAGCCTATGGATCTGTCCATTACTACATTTATTACCGTTTACGTCATCCAGGGGTGGTTCTGCACAGAAAAGACAGAGTAGATAGAAAGTTACTCTGCCCTAGGCCCCAAGTTTTCCTTTTCTTTTTTTTTTTTTTCTTTTTTTGAGACGGAGTCTCGCTCTGTGGCCCAGGCTGGAGTGCAGTGGCCGGATCTCAGCTCACTGCAAGCTCCGCCTCCCGGGTTCACGCCATTCTCCTGCCTCAGCCTCCCGAGTAGCTGGGACTACAGGTGCCCGCCACCTCGCCTGGCTAGTTTTTTGTATTTTTTTAGTAGAGACGGGGTTTCATCATGTTAGCCAGAATGGTCTCGATCTCCTGACCTCGTGATCCGCCCGTCTCGGCCTCCCAATGTGCTGGGATTACAGGCTTGAGCCACCGCGCCCGGCCCAAGTTTTCCTTTTAAAACTAAATCCACACTGATCCTTAGGGAAACACAAATGAAAGCCACAATGCCAAGTCACTTTACACCTGTTAGGATGGCCATCAAAAAGTCAAAAGATAGTAGGCGTTAGAGAGGATGTGAAGAAAAAGGAACCCTGGTACACTGTTGGTGGGACTGTACATTGGGGCAGCCTCTGTGGGAAACAGTATAACAGTTCCTCAAAAAATTAAAAATAGGACTACCCACTTCTGGGTATATATCCAAAGGCAATAAAATCACTGTCTTGAAGATATATCCATACTCCCAGGTTCATTGCAGAATTGTTCACAATAGCCAAGATATGGAAACAGTCTAAGTGTCTGTCAGCAAATGAAAAGATAAAGACAATGTAGAAGGAAATTAAGGAACATTTATATACACACATACTGTGATATTATTCAGTCTTTTTAAAAGAAAGCAATCCTACCATTTACAGCAACATTGGATGAACCTGGAGGACATTATGCTAAGTGAATTAAGCCAGGCCCAGAAAGACAAATACCGTATGATCTCACTTACATGTGGAATCTAAAAAGGTTGAGTTCATGGTAACGGAGAGTAGAAGTGTGTTTACAAAGGTCTGGGATTTAGAGGAAATGGAGAGATGTTGGTCAAAGGGCACAAACTTTCATGGTGACTATAGTTAATTATAAACCTGAAATTGGCTGACAGAGTAGATCTCAAGTGTTCTTACCACCCACCAAAACAAAGGTAATTATATGAGGTGGTGGATTTGTTAGTTAACTTGATTGTGGTAACCATTTCACAGTATATACATGTATCGAAACATCACATTGTGCACCTTTAAAAATTGAATGAAAAAAACTAAATCCAAAACTAAGAAACTATAAATTGTCACTCACCTTTCCATTTAGCATCTCTGACTTTCCTTCTAGTCTAATTTTCCTTCTTCCTGAAGTATATCCTTTATAAGTTCCATCAAAGAAGGTTTACTAATGATACTGATTTTTACTTATTAATATTGGTATTATTAAATAATTAATAATTTAATGAAATAATTGATAACTAATTCTTAATATTAATTGGTTAAATTTCCATTAATGAAGCTCCCTTTACTTATCTGAAAAGTTATTGTTTTGCCCACTTTTCTATAATGTGTCCATTTATTCTGATTGGTATATGTCATGCTTCCTGTATCTGCGAATTCATATAGTCTCTTAATTCTAGAAAATTCTCAGTCATCATCTCATCAAACAATGCCTCTCCTCTATTACCTCTGCTCTTTCTTTGTGCTACTTAATTATGTTTGCCTTCGGCCATCTCAGTCTGTCCTCTACAGCTTCTAATTCTCTTTCACATAATCAATGAAAAAGGATCATTTCACATGATCAGTTAGGTTTACCCCAATATTCCCACCCAGAGAAACAATATTCTTACAGATAATTACTTTGAATAATACATGTGAGGGTGAAGAAGAAAAAAATTAAGAAAATTGATCATGTGAAACTGATCATAATCATATCATCATAATCATGATCAGTTTCACATAATCAATTTTCTTATCTCTGTGCTGCTTTCCAGAAGATAACTTCAGATTATTTTTCCAGTTCACCAATTTTTTCTTCAGCTGTGTTCACTCTGTACATTGAGTTTTCAAGTTTCACAGTTACAGTTTTTATGTTGTGAAAGGTTCATGTGTGCATTTGTTTTCTGTGGCAGGAAGGCCTTTGTAAAATCTACCTAGCTATTATTTATAGTCTCTTTTTAAATTTTAACTTAATATTTTTTCTTTAACATTTTAAACAGTGCATTTATATTCATGCATCTTATGGAGAGTGATGGAGTGATTCTTGCTTGAGCATGATGGAAACATTGTTTTCTACTTTCCAACTTGGCTCCCAAGTTTATGATATGTCCCTTAAAAGCAAATGAAAGAGGAAGAGAGGAAGGGTGAACCTGTTCACTGAGTAGAATATTTAGGGAGATTGCAAAGAAGGCATAGATATCCAACCCTCTACCAAAGAGAATGTCCTTGATTCAGTCAGCACCCACGCAGTTCCAAGAGGACAGCTGTGGGTTACCCGCAGTTCTCCACTTCAGGATCTGTGTATTTGTCATTCTGGTATCCAACATAACACATTTTCTCTGTACAATAGGAAATCAGATCAGAATCCTTGATTTTTCTTCTTTGCCCTCACATGTATTATTCAAAGTGATTATATGTAACAATACTGTTTCTCTGGGTGGGAATATTGGGGTAAACCCAAACCATTTCCCAGTTAAAGATGCCATGAGTAAATATACATAGCAAAGAACCTGATACTCCAAGAAACCAGTTTATACCATGATCTAGGGGATTTTCTCATGTTACTATTTAATTTGCTTTAATTGTTTCTTCATTTATTTTTATGATCCACTAGGGAAATTGAGATTATTCCTAAAACCCCACATGATATTTCTGCATAAAATATTATTGAATAAATGAATGTATTAATAAGATTATCATCAAGACTATGTAAATGTTACTTTATTGGTAGGCATTCCTCCCATTTTATCTCCTAGTGGACCATCAAAACAAATGAAGTTAAAACAAATAAAGACAATTAGATATAACATAAGAGCACCTCCCCTTTAACTTTCTCTCCCCTTTCAAGGACACCAGAGATTATTTTCTTATGGCATTTGTATCAAAACTCAAACGGGAAAGGCATGGTATAGAAGAAAGTCCAACAAACACACCCTATTTGGGTGACACCCTTGTGTAATTTGGTCAAGTTCGCATGAAACATGGAAATAATTTCTAACTTTCAGGGTTATCAAGGGGATTAAATTAGACACTGTCTGTAAAGTACCTATCATAGTATTGGCACATAGTGGGCCTTCAAATAATATAAATTTTCTTGTTCTTAAATATTATTTTTCTTTGACGATTATAAGACTAATTTCTCCCTTTTACATCTCTATAGATGCAGCCTTCTGCCAATGCTGAAAATGAGAAGACATGGCAAGAGGTATCAGATGAGATCAAGCAGATATTTAAGGCTGCTGTAAAGCTGTTACACGAAAAGGGTAAAATGAAACACAGCCAGGCTAGGAGGTACCTGTTCTCAGGTAATTTTCCCACACCTTCAGTAAAATAAGAAATAGATCATTAATAGGTACATCTACTGCTTCCCTTATTGCCCTGCAAATTTAATCTCATTTACTACCTGATGAAATTTAATTTTTCTAAATGTTCCTATGTTCTGGAGAAGCAAATGTTCTTTTGTTTTAATTCATAGAAAAGTCTTCCCTTAACTCGAAGGCTTCTCTAGAAAATGTGATTTTAAAAGAAGACAGAGGTGGCCCCGGATATAACTGACCACATTCTGCCATGATTTCTCCGTTGAGCTGTTCGTTCATCATTCACCCGCTTATCCAGCAAATATTAACGAACCTGTTGGGTTCCTATGTGCCAAGCACTGGGGAGACAACGCTGAGTAAAAAGACAGGGTCTCAGGCCTCCTGCAACTTATTTTTTTTAGAGGGAGGAAAATGTTCATAAGTGATAGCCAAGTAATCAAATAAATGAACGAGATCATATCAAAAGTGATTGATAAGTATTGTGAATAAAATAAAGCACAGTCATAGGATAATAGTGACTGATAAAGGATGTGGGGGTCCAGATTTAGATAAGGTGAGCAAAAAGGAGTTGACTTTGGACCTGAATTACAGAAGAAAATCAGAGCTGACAGTGCCCTATGTATCTAAGGTAGAGAATTCCCAGCAGAGGGAGCAACAGGTTCAAGACCTCTAAGACAGGAATGTGCTTAGCTAATTCCAGGAGCAGGAAAAAGAAAAGGTAGCTTTGCTGCTTGTTTGTTTGTTTGTTTGAACTTTTACAAGGAGGGAGAGATGAGGATAGAACTTGAGTACAGGCCATAATGGGAACCTTATGTTTTATTCTGGGTGAGATGGAGCCATTGGACGGTGTGACACAAGGGATTTGGTAGGCTCAAATTTAACATTAAAATAAAAACCTACCCAGTTATTCAGGTATATTTCAGTCTATACCATACTATGCATTCTGTGTACAGAGGCTCACCTGTTGGCCTTTCTCAGACATGGAAAGGAAGCTTTATCATTAGAAGTTGCTCAGGAAACTACAGAACTGAAGGAATATGTCAGTCATAGTTTCCAGGGAACAAACACAAGTAGGTAAAAGTAGTCAGATTTGTAAGCATTTATTTTGAAAGTTGATAGTGAAGCCGGGCGCGGTGGCTCAAGCCTGTAATCCCAGCACTTTGGGAGGCCGAGACGGGCGGATCACGAGGTCAGGAGATCGAGACCATCCCGGCTAACACGGTGAAACCCCGTCTCTACTAAAAAATACAAAAAAAAAAACTAGCCGGGCGAGATGGCGGGCGCCTGTAGTCCCAGCTTCTCGGGAGGCTGAGGCAGGAGAATGGCGTAAACCCAGGAGGCGGAGCTTGCAGTGAGCTGAGATCGGGCCACTGCACTCCAGCCCGGGCGACAGAGCAAGACTCCGTCTCAACAAAAAAAAAAAAAAAAGAAAGTTGATAGTGAAAATTTATAAAGGGAAAAATTATAATAGCTACTTCTTCAGATTGGTGTTGGAATGGTGCAGCAAAGCTTTCGTGAAAACCTAAAAGGCACTCGGTAATCATTCTCACTGAATACATGTGTGTGAAGCTCAGAGACGATACAAATCGTTTTGACAAATTTAAAAATTAGGGTTTATTTAAAGTCTTCCTGAAAATACCACAATCATCAGGAATAAGTACTATATTTAAATATATAGATTAGTGTTTATCCTTGTTCCTTTGGAAACTTTAGATCCATCTTTGAGGCTCAGGCTCTCCACCTTAAAGACAGAACACCCCTGTTCCTTCAAGAGCTCTCTTAGTAAAAAGTACCTAGAGTGAAGCTTTCCTATTATTTATGTAAAAGACACCAGTTTGGGGGAGTTATCCTCTTATTTACAATCACACAGCTCCAATGTTTCCTTATTTCACTGGCAAACACTTGTCCTAGCTTTCCCCATAGTGAAGAACTCTGTCCACATGGATAGCCATGTGAAGATGAGAAATTTCACATGAGCTACTGCAAGTGGGCTGTTTCCTGCTTGGGGTTATATCTCCTGAATATATACATGCTCATGACAATGTTGTTTATTTTACGTTCAAACTCCTTTTAAGATCATATCTGCTCAATCAAAATTGCTGACGTGCCAACTCTTTCAAATGGATATAGTATACATTATATTTTTAGAAACCTTGAAATAATACTGGATAGAACCTGTTAAAGGTGTATTATGTATGTTTGAATGTAATTTTTCACGCTTCTTGTTTCACCTTTTAAAACAACAGGAGAGGAAGAGAAATAAATTAAGACTCTAAAATGGTGCCCTTCTGAGAACATGAAAACGCAGTGGCCTTGGGAATCGTACAGAAATCCATTTCTCATGGGTAATAGTTACCAGGACTGGAAACCTATTTCTACCGTGACCTTCAGTGGGTACTATCACTGGTTAAATTTCAGGACATTAAGGAACATGCAAAAACAGAAAATAAATATAACATTCCAAAAATGCCCTAAAATTCTCAAATTGATAATATTTACAGATAGGCATCAGAAATTATGAATAAAAGTCCCCTAAAATCATAAGCATGCACTTTGCCTCTAAAAATAACTCTGTAGAGTCGCCTTGGTATCATAGCTCTCATTTATTTAGGTATATTTAAGTCTATACCATACCAGGCATTCTGTGTACAGCATTTTTCCCCCCTGAGCCAAGCTTAGATGGGCTCTGCCAGATTGGTTTTTCTGTATTTCTTTTTTTGCTCCATTTATGATCAACACTTCTGCTTGATACGCTCTTTCCATAAATGTGATAACAACGTCAAGTTAGAGTTGAGTTGTTTCCTGGGAGTCAAAGGTGGCAGAGCATCTCTCTGATTATAATGCATTATATATAGATACTACAGCTTGACCGCTTCCTTTCTCTTCATGATGCTCTCAGAATGTAGCAAGCTGCTAATCCAACCTGCTAGCATTTTACACAGATGACTAGAAAAGAGATGGATCCAAGGTTGCTAGTAGCTCATCATGTCCAGATTGCTGGCATCTTCCCTTATCTACTTTATAGCAAGTTCTTACTCTTCCTTAAAAAGGATAGTAGACATATGTTTATAAGCTCCTTTAACTGGCTTCCTTAACCAGCATGCTCAATTAAAACCCTTTCTAAAATGTACCGATGCTCATGATACAGCTTACTAGACACCGGCAGCTACGAAAATATCTTTTTCGGCCGGGCGCGGTGGCTCAAGCTTGTAATCCCAGCACTTTGGGAGGCCGAGACGGGCGGATCACGAGGTCAGGAGATCGAGACCATCCTGGCTAACCCGGTGAAACCCCGTCTCTACTAAAAAATACAAAAATCTAGCCGGGCGAGGTGGCGGGCGCCTGTAGTCCCAACTTGGGAGGCTGAGGCAGGAGAATGGCGTAAACGCGGGAGGAGGAGCTTGCAGTGAGCTGAGATGGAGCCACTGCACTCCAGCCTGGGCGACAGAGCGAGACTCCGTCTCAAAAAAGAAAGAAAGAAAGAAAGAAAATATCTTTTTCATTTGAGTTGAAAATTTCCATTGAAAGGTTGTCATTACTGAAAAAATATTATCACAAGAGTCCCACTGAAAGGCATCATTTTAAAATAAAATTCTCACCCTTCTTAATAGTTACATTATATAATATATGTATATATTCTAGATTTTGCTTGACATTGGAGTTACGGCCAGCATATAATTTTTTTCAATTTATGGCCAGACCAGCCCTGTGTATTCAGAGACTCCCTGACAGAAATTTCACAATCTGAGATCAAAGCACTTGCAGATTCTGTGTCTGATGAGGGTCAACTTCCCACTCCATGTGGCTTTCTTCTTGCTGTGTCCTCATAGGGCAGGAGAGTCAAGGGAGCTCTCTGAGATCTCTTTTATATATGAACATGACTCATTCATAAAGGCTCTGCCCTCATAAACGAATCACCCAAACACCTCACCTCCTAATGCTATCACACTGGGGATTAGGTTTCAACATATAAATTTCTGGGAGACATAAACATTCAGTTTATAGCACTCCATAATGGATTATTTTTCTCAATGTTCTGTTTTCTCTCACCATTGTATCCTAAGCAGCTGTCATCACGCCTGTAATATAAAAAGTGTTCAATGAAGAGCAATTAGATGAAGGAAAGGGATGGGGAAGGAGGAAGAAAGGAAGAGCAGCCAATTTTAAGACTGCTTGCTTTGTAATTCATTTCCATTAGCTTATTTTACACATTTTTTACACATTTTACTACTGATCCAGTTTAATTTTTTCTTATGGGGACACAAATTATTATAATGTATATTTACTTATGTGCAAGTATATGTATTATAAGCCATAATATGTTATATTTTAGAAGAAATGAAATTATATACTAAGTCACTTTTTTTGTATTTGTTCCGATGGATATTATAACAGTGACATAGATCACCCAGATTACTCAGTCACCAGAATATGATTATATTTTGCCTTAAAATGTGCTTTTGGGCTGGGCGCGGTGGCTCATGCCTGTAATCCCAGCACTTTGGGAAACCGAGGCAGGTGGATCACGAGGTCAAGAGATCGAGACCACCCTGGCTAACACAGTGAAACCCCGTCTCTACTAAAAATACAAGAAATTAGCCGGGCTTGATGGCAGGCTCCCATAGTCCCAGCTACTCACGAGGCTGAGGCAGGAGAATGGTGTGAACCTGCGAGGCAGAGTTTGCAGTGAGCCGAGATCACGCCACTGCACTCCAGCTGGGCGACAGAGCGAGATTCCGTCTCAAAAAAAAAGTGTGCTTTTGTATTGATATTTGATCATATCTGACTAGGACTCAACACACCTCAAACAAAACGGTGAGGTCACTTCGTTAAGGAAAGGCTGACAAGGAACGGTTAACTAGCTACATCCTTCAGCCTCCTCCTCTTTCTTTCCTGGCCCAAATGGGTCCCTGCTGTTCCCTCTTAGAACCTCTGAAGTCTGAGAGGAAAACTGCGCAGCAATTAGAAATAGTGGATGTTAGAAATATCCACTATAAATTTGATATGCTTTCTTTATTATGCTTATGTCCAATCTCTTCCTAAACTTGGGAAGAAAATTAGATAATTTTATGTAAAACCTGTTCTCCTGGGTTGCTGGCTGATAAGGAAAAGACAAATAAGAAATCGGGAAATTATTTTAAAGATTACTTCGCTATAAACCATAAGCAAAATAATTTACCACTAATGACTAAGCATTGACTATTGAGAATGTGGGTGTGTTGCTCCTTTGTTCTAAGCAATAAACTCCTTGTTATATTTTCTTTCAGCTATAGAGGATGAGTTTGACTTTGCTCTGGGAAAACAAACTCCAGCATTTCTAAAGAAGTGTGTTTGCTACATTAGGAAAATTGCTAACATTGAGCGCTTTGTGAAAATCCCAGGGATGGGAAAATACATGGATATAACTGGAACAGAACCGAGGATTATTCGGGACCCAGAAGCCCAAGAGAAGCTGATAAAACTCAGGGATGAATTTATTCCTACTATTGTTGCATCATCTAATCTGAGAGTATACACATCTGTTACTCATTGTGACATGAAACTAGGCTACTCCCAAGAAATAGAAAATCATTACATCGAAGGACTTGGTAAACAATTTTATGAGGACATGATTGATATAATTCAGGCAACGGTACAACAGAATTTTGACACTGAAACTGATACACTCTATGACGAAATCCTTCAACATTCATCATTATGTAAAACATACGCCTCCTTCTATGAGTACAAATGTGACTCTCTAAACATAGTGCATAACTACATTCTTCCAAGCAAAACTGGACACATCAACCCTCTTATTATATATGGTGGGCCATGCACTGGGAAGACCCTTCTGCTAGCTGAAGTAGCAAAGAAGGTAAAAGCCTATTGTTTCCCATGTATATTTGTAAAAACTTGTACTTTTGGAAAATGGTAAATTAATCAATTCATTTCTACTTTCTGCATTTCCTATGTGAATTAGAGTTGGTCTTTTAGGAGTGAATACTTCAGTGCTTTTTTGCTGGTGTAACAGTTATATTGAGAGAGCAAAACTCATGGAATACAACTGGAAAGCAAGTTTATTTTTTTCTTTCACTGTTCAGAATCATGTTGTGGGCTAGTTCCCGCCTGTCACCCCGTTTGAATGAAAACCCAGGCCACTCTCAATAATTGTTCTCACCCCTCTCAGACAAAGACAAGCCCTCTGGCCACTCCTGTCTGCTAAATCAGTCTCAGTTCAGTAATGAGTATGTACAGTCTAAGGTAAAAATGAAAACATCAGTCTACACTTTTCTTCCCCATCTGGGGCCTCTCATAAACAAGGCACCTGCAATGGGAAATGGGGATCTTCTTTCTTTTTCCATGTGGCACTTCTTTCTCTTCTTTCCTAATCCCAATGACATTTATGACTCCTATAAAGTTACAGTTTAGGGTATATAGGAAAGGTAAGGTGGCCAGAAAGTTCTTACATAACCAGTACTGTTCTGAACTGGGCTGTGAACTCTCTGTTCTTAGCACATGTTTAAAGCTGCCTCCCATCTCTTTGGAGGCCTTTTCATGGCTTCCTGGAGGTCCTTCCCCTCCCGTACCTCTGCCCTGTCTTCCCTGAGCATCTCTTACCTACAGTGGCCTAGATACAAGGGAATGCATCTTTTTTCTAGCTGGTTACTTCCTCAGCTCCTAGACATCCAGCAATGTGCTTCCAGTACCTTTCTGCTAAGATCCTCTCTACAGCTCAGCACACTCCTTAGATAGGACCTGGGAAAAACAAAACAAACAGAAATGCTTGTCCGCTCATTGCAGCCTGCTGTCCACATGTAGCACATGGTAAACACTCAGGTATTGTGTTGCTCTGAGGAACCCTAGACCTCCAGGCCAGTCCCAGCCCTGCAGCTCTGTCTCACTTCTCCATCACAGCAGCTAGGCAGCCTCAGTCACTCAGCCTTCATGGTTTCCAGATGTCACTAGGTACCAGATGCCTGTATCCCCAAGCTATAGGGGCCATTCCATAGGTGGTCCACTAAAGTCCCTTCCTCTTGGCTAGAAGTCAAGGACAGGCATCTCTCTGACCTCCTTTGAGGGAGGGGGAGGTGAGAGAAACAACCCACAGCACCCTGATCCCCACCATTGTTCCCTGCCTCTCCAGGCTTCTTTTTCAGGCTAGCAGTTGGTAATCTATTAACAGTAGCAAAACTGGTTTTCAGAACCTCCCTTTCAAGTCCTGCATGATGGTCTGGAACCTCACTCTGGAATGTGGTATCTGCTGAGTTGGCTCTTCAGCCTAAACAGGATGAAACTAGTTCCATTATTTTTAACCTCCTCTTCCCTTAGTGTCAAAGTGTGATGGTTTATTTTATTATGGTGTTAATTCTGAAGCTCTGCGTTGTTCTTCCTATGGTGACTCTCTTAAGAACAGAACTTTCTTTAAGTTCATGAATATTCTCATAACCTGTCATGTGCTACATAATCTCAAATTGGTCCTCTTGAGGACAAGAACAGAGACAGTTGCACTGCACTGTGTGTGACGATTAGGTTCCAAAGTAAGCCCATAGGTGAAATCAGGTATATTCCACTTACCTTTGAAAAGTCCATAGGAAGTCTAATTTGCTTTTTCTTAATATATCAAGCCCAGCTGGGTTTTCTGCTTGTGTTAGAAGATACAGCTTTTTCTTTAATTAAGCACTAGATGAAGTAGCAGGTTTGTATTTAGGGTCCACATTGCATCACACAAATTGTGTATGCATATGTTTGTGTGCCTTTGAACCCGAATTTGTATCTTCAAACTTTAGAATTATTCCAAATAAGCAAGATAGTAACACCACGAGGGGCACATGAGAACTGAAACCAAATGAGTAAACATTCACATATGCCATTTGGTACTCACCCTAGGGCCCTTTTCTTTGTGGAGGAAAGGAGCATACAGGCAGTTGGAGGAAACAAATATTGTTCAATTTGACTAAGTCAAAGGTTCATGTGATGCGTCTCCACATGCTCTAGCACAAGAGGTCAAGACTTACGTGGGACGTGCTGATTCCCTGCACAGATAAGCAGTCCCAGAGAGGCAGAGTGTGGTAACTGTCCAGAGTTGGTCAGTTTAAGGAATGGCTTTCTGAGCTCTTGCTCTTCTGGATATTTTGTCCAATAGCCTGAGTCTATCTATTGACTATCCAGGAGTCGGGTCCTCCAAGAAACTGTGCCTCTTTTTACGTCCCCTGCCTGCGCCTCATTTACCTTTCTCCTGGGGAATGTCTGACTCACCGTCAACAACAACCTGTACTGTCCTGTGACCTCATGTCCCTTTGAGGATGCAGATAAATATCTCATTTTTATCTCATGTGTCACCCAGCATTTCCATGAGCATGAACTCGTGATGGTAGGGCTGCTCTCTACAGACATCACATGTTCAGCAACATGTGACTGGGAGGAGGATGCCTATAGCTATCATAAGCAATCAATGTAGAAACAAACAGGTGCTTTCAGATTTACCACCAAAGGATAGTTGTTGAATGACAAGATTATCTTCCTTGAAATCAGCTTCAAAGGTTGAGGCTCAACAACAGCAACAAAGGGTTTATTTTCCTTAATAGCGCCTTATAAAACTGTCCTCCATAAATCTTTCTAATCTTATTCATGCCTTAACCTGAACTACCTCTCTTGAGGAACCAAAGTTCACAAACTTCCCTCCTAATGTGTAAAATCACTCTGCCTTATCTAAGGCATATCCTTTGTAAATTCCAAGGATAACTGAAATACTTTATTTTCCTAAAAATACTCATTGGAGTATTTTATGCCTTGGGGGCATATTTCTTCTTATCCTGACCTTTCAAAACAGAAAGACTGAACTTAGTGAGTTCCTCACATATTTTATCCTTTAATGCCACAGAGTTTTTAAGAAATGAAAGAATAAAAAGTCAGGTATGACTTCTACTCAGGTTTTGTCTCTTGGTGACCATTTAACTCTGAGAAGTCATTTATCCAGCTTGGGCCTCAGTTTCCTCTCCTATTGAATGACACTGTAAACTCATCCACCCTTTAGAGAGACAATGTGAGGACTGATGGCTGCATGTATATAAAATCAACTATCTGTTACAAAGCACAACATTTAACAAATCTCTTTTAACCACCGTTATGTGGATTTTATAACAGATAAATAATAATCAAAATTATGATCCTATAACACCATAAAATTATCTCTAAATTGTAAAAGATTATATTCAGAGTAATTTCAGCACTGAATATTTTTATTGCTTTCTAATTAATTGGAAATTTGGTTAGCCGTATGTGACATTATATGCTCTTAATTAATGCATATGTTTAACTTAATATGCAAATCATTACTTAATCCATTCATTAAACACTTACAAAGGACCTACTGTGTGCCAACAGCTGCACCAGGAAATGGGTATTCATTCAGTGATACACAGCTGACCATACTAGATATTTATATTTATAATTCATAAAACACCTCTTATCTTTTGGAATACAAGCTGAATGTTACCTAATGAGTGAAAAATACTATTATCACTACTTTAGTACCCTCAGTAAGGGTAATCCTGAGGGTCTCATCTGTAGATTTTGGTACACAAGCTTCATGGCAGTTCTTCCGCCTTCCTAAAAGGTTTTTCCAGTTTTGGGTCCTAGGCTATTTTCTGCACAGTCGGGGTGACCAGAAGTCTGAGCTCTGGAGAGAGGCAATGTTATCACATATGACCATGTGAATACATATTACCATTCTAAACTCCACTTTTGTGTTTCAGGCTTATGGCTGGCTACATGAGGACACAGGACCAGAATCTGACCCAGTAGTCATCGTGAGATTTCTAGGAACGACAGACATGAGTTCTGACCTTAGGACTCTCCTTCTAAGTGTTTGTGAACAATTGGCAGTTAACTACCGGTGTCTGGTTCAAAGCTACCCTAAGAAGATCCATGACCTCTGTGACTTATTTATAAATCTTTTGAATGAGTCTTCACTGCAGAGACCTCTAGTCATAATATTCGATGCACTAGAGCACCTCTCAGAGAATGATGACGCCAGGAAGCTTTGGTGGCTCCCAGCTCACCTGCCTCGCTTTGTCCGGATAGTCCTTTCCACGCTGCCCAACAAACACGGGATCCTGCAGAAACTAAGGTGCCTTATCCATGAAGAAGACAACTATATCGAGCTGATTCCCCGAGACAGGAAGATGTGCAGCCAGGTTCTCAAACACCAGCTGCTGCGCGTCAAAAGGAAGGTCACATCAGGCCAGCAGATTTACGTGAACAATGCATTCTCCAAGTGCACACTGCCAATGTTTGTGAACCTGACCTTCAGGGAGGTGAGACACTGGAGATCTCACAAAGATGTCGATGAATCCTCCCTCTCTGTCACCGTTCATGAAAGTATAGAGCAGTTATTCTGGTCCTTGGAGAAGAAGTGTGGTCAGAAACTGGTCTCTAGGGCTCTTGGCTACATCACCATGGCCAAAATGGGTCTGAGTGAAATGGAATTGGAGGATGTGTTAGCCCTAGACAACAGTGTAATGAGTGAGCTCAATGAAAACACCAGACCCAGCAATCCCCTGAGAGTACCTTATTTGTACATTGCAAGGCTCAAGGAGGGTCTCAGTGGATACCTAATAGAAAGACATGTGAAAAATGTCACACTCCTAGTCTGGGCCAACAGACACCTGCATCTCATAGCCCAGAAGCTATATCTGCAGGATGACAATGACCTGCGTGAAATGCACACCATCCTAGCAGATTATTTTCTGGGGGTTTGGTCAGGGGGCAGGAGGAAAGCCTTCTGCCTCGAGGACCCCTACTTGAATGGCTGCCTTGACTTGGAGAGCAGAAGCTTGCTGGAGGAAGAAAAGCATTTCATGGAACAGGCTTCCTTTGACAGGCAGGCTCCAGACCAGCCCTGGGTTTTCCAGTGTAATCCCCTGGAACCTGACATCTTTTTCGTCAATCATCGGAAAATGTCTGAGCTTTTGTACCACTTGACGAGGTGTGGAAAAACCGATGACCTGCTTTATGGCATCATCATGAACTTCAGCTGGCTTTATACCATGATCAAAATTGGCCAGTTTGACAAAGTGCTTTCAGACATTGAGCTGGCTTACAACTACTCGCAAGAGAAGGAGCTGAAGTTCCTGGCCAGCACCCTCCGCAGCATCAAAAACAAGGTCATTGCATTTCCCGGCTCCCTTTCAGCAGAGCTTCAGCAAAGACTGCTGCCTGTTGTCAGCTCCCTGCCCAAACTTAGACATCTTCTTTTAGAGTGTGACAAAGACGGGCCCAAATATTGCTCCATTGTACCATTGCATTCATCCATGGATGTGACATACAGCCCAGAGCGTCTTCCCTTATCATCCAGTCACCTGCATGTCACAGAGATCCTGCCTACCTGTAACCCCAGCACTGTCCTCACAGCTTTAGAAAATGGTTCCATCAGCACCTGGGATGTAGAGACTCGACAGCTACTCAGGCAGATCACCACAGCCCAGTCTGTCATCCTGGGCATGAAACTCACCAGTGATGAAAAGTACCTTGTGGTGGCTACAACAAATAACACCTTGTTGATTTATGACAATGTCAATTCTTGTCTCCTGTCTGAAGTAGAAATCAAGGGGACTAAGCATGGAAGCAGCGCCACCTACATCAATGGATTTACACTGTCTGCCAACCACGCCCTTGCATGGCTCGAAGCCAGCAAAGACGTCACTGTCATCGATCTGCTGTACGGATGGCCACTTTACCAGTTCCACTGCTGGTATGAAGTGACGTGTGTCCAGTGCTCCCTGGATGGTCTCTATGCTTTCTGTGGCCAATACCTAAACACAACCACCATCTTTCATTTAGGGAGTGGAGAAAAGTTATGTACAGTGTCATCAGAATTTTCAGGTGGATTTGTGAAGTTTCTTCTTATATTGGACACGGCTCAGGAAATGGTCATGGTAGACAGTGAAGGAAGTCTTTCTGTTTGGAATACCGAGGACATTTCCAGCCCCCAGCTGACTGATGACTTTGATTGCCGAAGAGAAGACAGCGAGGTGGTCAGCATTGAGCTTTCAGAAGACCAAAGTGCAGTTCTGATCTGTAAAGCCCTCAGCATTGAGCTCTTAGATACTGGTCTGTGGAAAGTGGCTGAAAAGTTCAGAGCCAAGCACAACGAACGCTTTATATCTGCCGTGCTGTCTAAAAATGGAGATTGCATCATCGCCACCATGGAAAATACCTCAGCTGTGTTTTTTTGGAGGCGAGACACGGGACAGTGTATGGCAAGTTTGCGAGAAATCTCAGGTTCCATTGTTAAGTTAGTGAAATCCAGTCACCACAATATGCTACTGTCTTTATCAACCAGTGGTGTCCTTTCCATCTGGGATATAGATATAATCACAGCTATGTCCAACATAGATAAGACTGGAAAACCCATCCGAAGTCTGTTGTTGCCTGCTAGAGGGGAAATCATTTACTCCCTGGATGGATCCGATTGTGTTCATAAGTGGAACTTCAGCAGTGGCTTCATCGAAGCAGTGTTCAAGCATGAAGGAATAGTTGAACACTGTGTGTTAACATCCACTGGAGATGTAATGGTGACATCAGATGACAAAAGTAGCCAGTACGTCTGGCACACCAGCAGTGGTGAAAACCTTTTTCGAATTAACGGGCAGAGAATATCTCAGCTGCTGATTACACACAATGACCAATTTGTGGTCTCGCTCTGCGAGGAAAATGCCTCCAGGGTTTGGAGGCTTGCCACAGGCCACAGGGTCTGCAACATTCTGACCACTTTGCAGAATGCCTTTATTACCTCTGCAAATACCTTCGTGGTGGGAATGACTAAAAGCAAAGTGTTGGCAGTCAGTCTTTGGACAGGAAGTATCACCAAGAAATTCTGCTGTGAAGATGGGACCACCATCGTGAATTTTAAATTAATCCCTGACTGTCCTGATATCGTCGTGTTTATCACATCGGCCGAGACTGTGAACATCTGGAGTCTGACAGATGAAGTGATCTGTCGGCGCGTGCAACTTCCAAACAACTTCTTGAAAAATCTGGAGGATTTTGAAATTTCTCCCAATGGAAAGCTAGGCATTATATCCAGGGGAGATGAAAACATCAACGTGCTAGATTTACACAGTGGTAAATTGCGGGTGGTTCACGCCTCTGGGATCATCTGGCGGCAGAGGTTGTCTCGGGATGGTCGCTACCTGGTATACATTTGTTTCCGAAATGGGGAGGAGGAGGATGAAAATGGTGCGATATTCAGTTTAATTGTAATGAGACTGGCAGATGGCAAAAATATCGGTGCTTGTTCCCTTTACAAAACACCAACTTTCCTTGCACTCTCTCAGAGGCACCTGAACATCATTGTGGGCTTTGATGATGGGAGTATAGGGATATACACGGTAGTAGACCGTGTAGATGCTGCACTGAAAATCAAAATTGCCACTTCAAATAGCAGACAAATTTTCAACAATGCAACACACACCTCCAGGCCAAAGTGTAACAGTTATTGTTTTAAAATATCTGTGGATTGCTTATGGAGAGAGTCCACTGAGGTCTTTGCAAGAGACAGCCCCATCACAGTTAGCGACTCTACTGAGTCCAATGAAGCAACACCCTCTAAGAAACACAACTCTTGTTATGAGCGGGTGTGCTCGGCCCTAGAAGCCAGGGGCCACAGCTATGCCCCTGATAACTGACAAAATGTTTTCCAGCTAAGCAGAAATATGTGATCCACGTACAGAAGAAAAAAAAATGATAAACGATTCATTTCTTAAAAGACAGGAGCAATGCTGGAATTCCAGTGTTTTATTAAGATGTTCATGAAATGGACAAATAGGAGGTTGGTCTTGGATGCGGTCCTTTTGTCAAAGTGTATCCAGGAATGTCAGAATTTGTAGTAGTAGTATTTAAATGGTTACTTCATCTGAAAGGCAGAGGCTAAAAGTTTTTAAATTAGCTGTGTGGTGAGGCAGCATAATTCATCCCATTGGTTAAGATGAGAGAGGCTAGAGTTATATACAGATCATTTGGATGGGAATTAATTCTACAAAAATCAGCTGAAATCATGAAGACAAAGAGATGCTTGACTTCAAATGATTGTGTGATACGTAAACATAGCCTTAATCTCTCTTTACATTTTACAGTCCTGACAACTGTGTACACCTAGTCTGCAGCGAATGGTCTAAAGGTGCAAAATAATGTAACAAAAATACCTAAGTGTATTCCCAGTTTCCCAAGAGATATGACCTGAAATGTGAGACTGTGGACTGGACTGGGACAAGAACTAACTACCACTATCATAGGGCTACTGAACATGGAGAGTCAGTCTTTACTAAAATACAGTTGCAACAATTGCATGCAAGGGTTTCTGTATAACAGAATATATGATTTTTAAACTATTTACTGGGTTGCAAAAGAACACGTTTAATAAGAAACAACAATCTTTTCACATCTTTTTGAAATGCATATTTGTGCTGGTGTAAAGAAGAATTACAGGAAGGGCATTACAAATCTGGTCAAAACACCTGTCCATTTACATCATTGTACTAACAGAAGTCTGTACTATTTGGTCAGTTGTATGGAAGCATAAATAGTCCCTAAATTCCTGCAGTGAATAGGAAGCAAGCTTTCTCAACATGCCATCTCTGAGATACTGATGACGTTTGCCTTACTCACATTCCTTCTCTTTCCTGTGTAAAATCCAGATAGATGACCAAATACTCTGGGACAAACTGAATATGCCTGTCTTTGTGCTAAAATATTCCATAAATCTTAAGGGTGTCCAAAGGTTCTTTATTGTCCTTGTTTGTAATCACTTTCTCACGCCATCTGTATGCTTCTTTATCTGTTACTCTTTCTGATTGAGGACTCTTCTGAGCCTTTTATAGTCTTATCCATTTCAAAGCAGAAGCTGTGGAATGGTATTAAATATTTTTTAAAACTACTTCACCTGTTTGAAAGAAAACATTACATCTCAAAAGGTGAAGATGATTGTTCTTTCTTCCATATCCTCCTCACGGCATGTCCTTGGATAACTTTTCAAAAGGTATCCACGCTTTTGGTTTAGTTTAGTTTTCTTAGAAAGTGGAGAAGTAACAATTTACTAGAATAATGAACTAGGAACTGATTTGCTATAGGTCCAGCTCTGCCATAAATTCATTGTGTATTCCTAGACAGGCCTTTAACCTCATCAGTGTGTTGTTTTTGTGGAGTGCAAAATAAAGGTAGTGATAGTTTCTGCTGTAGCCCTCATAGGGACATTGGGAAGCAGTATAAGAAAAACTTCAGCAACATCATGATTATTGATGCTAATGGGGAAAATAAATTCATGTAACCCATAGAGAATCCAAGTCAACTGTATTTCCCTTTGGAAAGCAGTTTAACATGTAAGCTTTCAAAGATGTGATTCAGATAAAAATACCCAGCTCCGTAGTGAAAGACTTTTTTCAGTATGTTACTTCTGGTTTAGCTACTAGCCAGGGAGGTGGTAGCCCAGAGAAGGCAACCCACATACAGATCACCTGGAGTTGATTATATGCGTCTATGCTTTTGAGCTCTTTAGGCAACACATTCTCATTCCTGTCATTATCAGTTGAAACTCCATGCCACACATTTCTAAGAATTAAATGCCTAGATGGATTAAATGTAGTATGTGAATGTTCTACGTAAAAGCCAATAGAGTATACAAGTGACTTGAATGATTTTTTCCTAACTTGTTTGCAACTGATAGCTCATATTGAATGTTTTTATGTAAACTTTGTATCGTTGGGAAGAATTACCCAATCAGAGATTTATATTTTCATAAATGTTACATTTAGTTAAATTTTGTTACAGAGTTGTTACACTAGAAAATTATTTCAGTCTTCAAACAATATACAGTCTTGTGTATGTATTATTTGTATGAATAAAAGATAAACTACTTAGATTGGCGTGCTGTTTTTCTCCCCCATTTTCGGCAGATGTGATTAGAGACCTCCAGTAATTACAACTGTTCATGCTTACTGAGTGCTTACGTTGCACCAGGCACTGTTCTTGGAGCTTTGCATGTACTAAGCCATTTAATCTTCACAACAGCCCTGTGAAGCAGGTCCTGTTAGTATTCCAAATTTATAGGTAAGGAAACCTAGAAACAGGGGTCCAGGGAGAATAGCTGAACAAGATTTCAGTGCAGTCTCAGTGTCTTTTTCCTTAACTTTCTCAAGGTACATCAAAATAGAGCATTTAGTATTTAGTAGGCACTTAGAGACCAATAATGACCTACAAGATGTTTTCTAACTTGCAGGTGGGAGACTGGGCTAGCTCTGAAGATCACTGAAGGTTGCTGCAAACTCAGGTTTTTCAGGTATACAGAAATAGTTGATGAATTCATTAATAGAAGGATGGGGAGGAAGGAGAAGAAGGATGATGGCTGAAGAGTCATCTCTCTCATAAATTCCTTTTGGGTGAACAAGCAGGACCAAGGGAAGCCTTCCCACATGCCCTTTCTTCCATCTCTTGCCTCTTGGATCTGAGAATCCACACACGCACCAAAAAATATTTTTTACAAACAGAAACAGAGCAGTATTGGTGAGCTTAAGTGATAATACATAGGAAATATCTGAAATCTTGTATCTAGTTGTCATGAAATAATTGTCCTCAGGGAAACTTTAAGATGTTAAGAAAACGAGAAATTATTCTGGTTTATTGCCTACATCACATGGCTGAAACTAACAAGTTTAAAATTTACCACCACAGAAAATGATTCCATTCCTTACAAAGGGTAATGTCCTTTAGGTTAAAAAGGTTAAACCCCTCTCCTTTTAGTTCTCAAAGAAAATGTAGAGAAGTTAATAAATATTTGCAAAAAAGCACTTCAAATAAATAGAGTTTGTTTAAATATCTTCTTTCGTAGGGTCAAGAACACAACAGTCAACAATGTATGCTTTCTCTGCCCGAGGCATTATGCTATATCCTGGAATGATTTGAAAAGTCACACATGACTCCTGCCATCCAGAACCCTACAGTCTAGAAGAGACAGCTAAACCAGATGAGACTGATTTCAAAGCTAGTAAGAGTGAGAGCCAGGTGCTGAGGATACACTACAGAGGAGCAATTAACGCTACCTGAGAATCAAAAAGGTTGACCCAGAGGAAATAGAGCTGAGGCTAGAAGAATAATTAGGACTTACTTGTCAATGTCAGAGAGACATTTCAGGTAAAGGAAGCTGCATGAGCAAAAATGGGAGTTGAATCATATTTCAGGTGACTTCAAATGCTGTCAGGATTTTAGACTTTATTCAGTAGTCAATAGTGTTACTGAAAGCCAGGGACCCAGCCTAGGTCCAGTTGCTCGCTACACAGAAAGCCAATCACTAAGGCAATGAGTATTATCAGGGAAGAAGGCTTTATTATGGGTGATATCAGCCAGAGAGACAGGAGACAAGACTCAAATCTGAATCTCCCCTGGCTAAAGCTGGGGTTTATATGGGGGGAGAAAACAGGCAGGGCAAGGAAGAGGAGCTGCTCAATAGGCAGCAGGTGTCTAGCATCTCACTGTAACCTCCTATAGGAAAATAGGAATTAGGGAGAATTAAGGAAGAGAAATTGATTAACAGGCAGCAGGTTTAAATTGCTCAAGCTTCAGTGCTATGGGCATTTGGCTTGTTGGAAAAGTGTGCTGGTTTCAACAGGGAGCTGGGAAAAACAGTTGGGGGAAGGGCAGTTACTTTGTCAGATGGCTTTGAGATGGAAGAGACGAGAAGCTGGGAGACCAGCAAAGACCATGGCAATGATCTCAGTTAGAAAGTGTTAGAACCTGATCTTAGAACCTGCTTAGAGTAAGAGCAATGCAAGATTTATTTCAGGGCTTAATGGATAGAGGTGTTTGATGAAGGAGAGGGAAAACTCAAATAATTGCAGTTCCAGTTGAAACTGAGTAGATAGAATTACAAATGTAAAGTGCACAGGAGATGAAAGTGGGGGAAAATCATAAAATAAACTTGGACCTAGAGAGTTTAAGAGTAAGACACCATCTAGCCCATTAGAAATATGCTATCTATCCCATGGAGAAATCTCCACTCAGTTCTTTCTTCCTCAGGAGCCCATACTACAATGCCTAATATGGTGTGGGGAGTTTTTTGGGTTATAACATAAACTGATACTATAATTTTTTAAATGTTGTTTCTTTTTTAGAACTCTTTCACAAATTTGGAACCATGTTGATAAATCCACTCAAATAAACTAGCTTTCCTATCTTTCATGACTCATTGGCTGGGAACAATTTACATGTCAATGAAAATACGGGCACACCTAAAAACTGAAGTGAATCATGGTGTTTTCACCCTGGTGTGCATTAAGAAACCATAGGTTTTTCTTCCATATGTTTTACAAGGGCCCCCTCAGATTTCAATCTGGCATTCCAAGAGATCTGCAAGAAGTACAGATTACACATTGTATGGACACATGGAGGGTTCAGTTTCAGTGTATCAACATGACAAATTACAGAATACTGGTAATTTAGGGAATACAAATAAAAGCAGCACCTCTAGTTTTATAGAGTGCCAGCCCTTACTGGTTAACAGATGAGGGGAACTCTGCCAGCTACTTGTGCATATTCAGAGCAACAGTTCGCAAACTGGAGTAGGTACCACTTGCTAAAACACAGATTTCTTCACCCTCTCTCCCCAGCTATTTCTGAATCAATACATCTGGCGTGGGGCCCAGGAATCTGCATTTTTACTGCATTCTCTCAGATTATGCCGATGCTATTAGTCTAGGAACTGCACTTTAAAACCCAAGACAGGCTGGGTGCGGTGGCTTAGTTTGCAATCCCAGCACTTTGGGAGGCCGAGGCGGGCGGATTGCTTGAGCTCAGGAGTTCAAGACCAGCCTGGGCAAGTTAAGGAGAGCCCACCCCCACCCTAGTCTTCACACACACACAATAATAATAATAATAATAATACAAAAATTAGCTGAGCATGGTAGCATGCGCCTGTAGTCCCAGGCACTCCAGAGGCTGAGGTGAGAGGATCCCTTTATCCCTGGAAAAGGAGGTTGCAGTAAGCCAAGATCGTGCCTCACTCCAGCCTGCACAACAGCCAGACCCTGTCTCAATTAATAATAAATTAATTAATTAATTAAATGAAACTCAATACAAATACCAAAGCCTTTTTGGACAGATAATCTACCTGATAAATATATCAATATCCTGCAGACAATTAAGTGTCGACTATAAGTTGGACGTGAGTGCCGTTCATTGCTATAAAGGATGTAAACCACGTATAACTTCCTGCAAAAATCTACCACTTTACAGCGTGCAATCCCAGCACTGCAAAATTAGAAGGATTCAAAAAATTGAGTCTTCAAATTTTCAAAAGCCTGGTAAATATCATGTGAATGGGGCTGGAATCATTAAAGTAGATACATTGAAACCCCAAGGACACCACGTCCATCCTTAGATAACACTCTGTCCAGATGCCTCTGCAATATCCTGTTTTATTCTCTTGCTGGATGAGTTGAAGAGAAAAGAGGGTAAGCTAGGTGGCGCAGTTGCTTAACACATTTTTTTGGCAAGCCTAGCATTTGCTTTGGGGCACAGGTGAAAAGAATGTCCAGTCCTTAAGCAGAGTCAGTTCTCCACCCATCTTAGGTATACAGATTGCTAGCAGCCACGAATGTGGAGCTCAGTGGATTGGATGCAGTGTTGTGGCCAAGGTCATGAGACCTCAGGAAAAGAAAGGGATAGTGGGGGAGTGGGTGAGGAGGGGACCAGGAACCAGGAGTTCATTGAACTCCCACTGTGGCCTTTAGCGTGCAGGCGAGGGTGTGCAACTTCCCTGGTTTTTATCGTGGTGGTGGCGCCCCCGCTGTTTCTAGGTCCATGTAGCTCATACAGGGCTGGCCATGGAGCTCACAGCAGGTCTAGGCGGCGAATGCCAGAAATAAGGAGGAAACCGAAAAATGCAAGTTCGCGGGGTTTGGGAGTACACATCTACTTGCCAGGTGGTGCATTTGTTTATCCCCGTACTCCAGTCCCTTGGTCATAGGAAACTCCCTTCTCTCCAGCGCAACACTGGAGTAGGCATCACGGAGTTTCCAGGGATGGCAGGCGGTTGGCACGGTAGTTTGTGCTCGGACAACAACAAGCGCGTGGATTTTCTGCTTCAGTGTGCCCGGGACGGCAGCCCCGGCCCCGGGGATGTCGGACGTCGGACTCCAGGGGTTCGAGCCCTAGCCCCGCCGCATCCTCGGGGCGTGCAGGTAAAGGGTTACGCGTGTCGGGGAGGCTCACCCGCAGCCCGGGCCACGTGA
>NW_012116154.1:5874081-5947470 GCF_000951035.1 Colobus angolensis palliatus | reverse complement strand
CCGCCGCCGCCGCCACCGCCGTCCGGTCCCAGGTAGGGACAATCCCCCGCCCCGCGCGCGCGAGGGGGGCTTGAGTCCTGTGGAACTTGGCTTTGGGGCGTGCTTTCCCCCACTTCACTCCGAGGCGCCTACTTTTAATTTTAATTTCTTGATTTGCTTTTGCTCTGGAAAAAAAAAAAATTAGAGACGCAATTCGAAGTTTGATGACTTCGGGAAAAGTAACGTAATTCAACAAAGGGGCTCTAAAAGGGGCAAAACTGGGGTGAAGGAAGGCGGACTTTTACGGATTCCCAAAGCTAAAGACCAAGGTGTTTGTAAAGCTTGGCGACTAATTGGTTGTGTGAAACATTTTTGCTTTTAAATCCCTAATTAATGAACTTTCAATGGTGCATGCGAACTTGAAAACACTGCCAGAGATTTTCCCTTAGATCTGTGCCCTCCTCCCCCATTTAAAGTATGTTTTTTTAATAAAAAGGAAATGGAATGTGACCTCTGCTGTTTCTTTGAAATGTCCTTGGGTCCCCGGTATTTGCCCCCCAGGGGTGCTGGCGGCCTGGACGGTGGGCAGGGGTCAGGGAAGAGGTCATGGTGCCAGGAGGCCTCACGTAGTGAAAAGAGGGTGCCAGGTGCAAACAGTTAAATAGTCACAAACTGTTTGCTAAATATTTAATAATTAGGCAAGCATCTCCCAGGTTGGTTACTTAGGTTGCATTGACCTTGGCAGCCCTGATGAGGCGAGATTTTCACAAAGTACTGGTCAAGAATTTTTCCAGTGATAAAAGGCAAGAATCAATGCTTTTTACCCCAGCATGGCAATTGACCTTAAAAACAAAATTGAAACCCCCTCTGATGACTTAGTACATTTTAAGTCACTTTCCATGGCGGCATAGATACCTGCCCCATGATAGATATTTGTTCTGTGAATTTAGAGGAAGTCTGTGTTCCAGAAGTGGTACAAATCATTGGAGAATAGGGCGTTTATTTTCTTCCTGCCACTACTTATGGGAAAGAATTACTGATGGTCCTTCTTGCCCTGGTTTGTGGATGTCCTTGGTGGTTTCAATCAAGCAAGCTCTTATGAGGAATAATATCTGGAGAAAAGAGGAGAAGCATTTGAGAGCTGAATGAGAAAGAAATGGAAAAGGTTACTGCTTTTAAACATAATAGAGTCTGTATTTGCTGCCCAACCCTCCCCCTTCCCCATTTAATCCTTCAGTTAATACTATTTTAGGAAGGATAAGACAGATGTTAATTATCGTACCACCTTGCTGGTCCCAGCTGTGAAACACTGTCAGGAGGCAGATAATTGAAACAAGGTACACAACTGAAACAATTTGAAGCTCAAAGGTAAAGTTAAGTTCCGGAATTATTTGTATTTCCCTAAAGTGTGAAGAGTCAGCTAACAGCAAGCTGCCTGGGTCACTGACCAGAAATGGAACAGATGCTGAGACAGGAAGGGAAGGTGTGGCTGACTTCTCTTCTTGGCCCACTCTGTGTCTATCTGATCCTGCTCCATGCATTTATTCAGCACGTATAATCCTGGTCCTGAATGGCTCCAGAGATTTAGATATATAATGATACCTAAAGAGAAATAGGGCCAATCTTTGCTGTGCTTCAAAGAGCTTTTTGGATATCTGGGATTGAAGACAAAAACTTGCATACCAACTCAACATGTTCCATTATCCTAAACATGGAATGATTCCCTTGACTTCCCACCCAAACCCTCTCTGAGCCTGGAAATACAACCTGGCTAAGCTCTAGCCAGAATCCAGTTGCAGCCCAAGGGCAGAGCCCAGGTAGGGCCGGCCCCTTTCCTCCTAGAACAGCCCGCTCTTGGTGCCCAGAAGCCCATTCACTGTGCTTCTTGGAATGGACGCCAGTTTCCAAAGAATTGAATACCAGCCTCCCAGTAGCTGGGTTTCCTCTCCCTGGACTGTGTTTCACATTCCCCTAGTTACACAATTTTTCTGATAACCCTGAATCTTGGGATCTTTTAGAGTCTTGATTAAATAGTAACTAGTACCTATGTCCTGCTTTTCTTTCTTGGTCATTAGACAGATTTTCTTTCTGGTTGTTCTTTTTAGTCATTAGATTACATGCTTACAGAGAGACTTTGTAGGTGTGTAGAAAAGAGTTGGGAAAAGTTAAAGGAGTCATCCTAGGGGAAGCAGACTTAGAGTCTTCACCTATGTGCAGGTCAGATGGGTCACTCATTTGTAGCCTTTCTCGAGTGCCTGCTCTTAACCACTGAGCCATCCTGTGTCTCTAGTTGTAGCCTTTGTTACTCTGACTGCTATTTAAGAGAATAAACTGAGAATGAAATCATTCATCTACTTGTACCCTTTTCACCCAAGAATATCATAGTCCCACAGAGGTTAGTTGAAATCTTCAGGACTGTAGATTATCAAATAATCCTTTCCTAAAACATATGTAAAACACCAAGCCAATGAATATGCGTCCTGAAGCAAAAAATTAAAACTCTGACTCGGTGTTGTCGGGCATTGTAGAAAAGATGTTCCTGAGCTGCAGTGAATATTAACAAATGACAAAAGGAATATTGTATCTCAAACTTTATCACAAGTGGTGAACTCTGTTCCGTTCAGTGTACAAATGGTTCTCCAAACTTTAATGAAACCCTGGCCTGACCTTGGAGACATCATGTGTGTAGACCCAGAGACACCAGATAGTTGATGAGTTTTGGGGACACAGTCCTCGTCTTCAGAGATCCTATTATCTTGGGAGAAACCATTGAAGGATCTTAAGCAGAGCATATCTTTATTTTAGAGAGTTCATGCAGGCTGCAATGAGAATGAAACAGTAAAGATAACAAACAAGACCAAAGGCAGCTGCAGCAAAAATTTACATTACAGGAGAGAGAGAAGTGAACTGATCCAAAAGATAGTTAAAGAAGCACTGGTATTTAAGGTTTTAACTGTAAGAACCCTTTAGGTAACTTGAATCTCTGACGTCAATTTACATGTCATTTCAAAATACATTTTCTCCAGGTAGGTAAATGTAAGCCACGTTTCATTGTAATGTTCTTCATGTGGATTCTAGTTCCTCTAGAGCTCCTCATGGTTTTTAATCACCGAAAAAAAGTTTCTGATAAATAGCCAATTGTATTTCACATCTTCAACAACCTAGTGTTTCTTTCTCCAGCCTTCAATATCTACATCTGAAGGCAAAGCTAAAGTAAACTGTTGCCCTCATATTATATACACATTCTCTGATTTAGCTTAACTCCTTCTGGGAGTAAAAACACCCTGACATTTGATTGTTTAACTTTAGTGGAAATGGACAGTAGAACAGCCTTTCTTTTTTATTGTTTTCAGTTAACCACAACATGGCCTGCTATATGTCACAGAGAGGACTGTATTATATTTGTAAGAGTATTAGTAACATGTGAGAGGCCTCTAAGTGAACAAAAGTCACCTTGGTTATTGACTCATTGCCACATGCATAGCTTGTTAATACAATGTATATTTGGATATATTTTAAATTTATTAATTCACTTGATCACTAGTTGTAGAGTAGATGTCTACACTCAGGAGTTTGGAAATTTGATTTTGCTGTTAATTCTTTTCCCTCATTTGATAACTGAGTATCATATATATCTTGGTTCCTAACATGCAACAAATACAGAGATTTGTATGGCTGTAAAATAGTATCGCTTTCATTTGATTTGATTGTCAACAACCTTAGTCCTCCAGAATATGTATTGTAATCTAGAAATGCATAAAAGAAGTCCCCTGCACCTTCAAATTCTTATTAAGAGCCATGTACTTAAGATTCCCACTAGAACTTATTTGACATTATTTCATTTCTGATTCCTAATGAGCTTGGCTACCTGGGTTTGTGGTCCACAGTAAGGAGATCTACTTTGTAGTTTCAATGTACACCTCTTGTGATAAGTATGAAATGTGGTTACAGCCAAATGCTAGGCAGCAAAGACAATACAGTGAAGGTGGTCTGTGATTAAACCCTAAGTCTACAAGAAAAACGTTAAATCGTGTTCAAAACTATCTGTTAGAAAGGAATAAGTACTGCATTTTGGTAAAAGGGACCCTTGATCCTTTTTAGAGCTGGAAAATAACCTTAAAAGTTACTTGGTCTAATCACCTTAATTTACAGATGAAGAAACTGAGTCTCAAAGAGGTTAAATGATTTGTCCAAAGTCATACAGCTGCCCATTGGAAAGCTGCTGGGACCAGAATCTCAGAGTCCCAGTTCCTAGTTTAGTCATATTCCTACTTCTGACTAAAAAGCACAAATGTTAGTATTATAAAAACTCATTCTATATTAAGTATAATATTGTCCAAAACATAGCCACTGTTTATTGAGAAATTACTTATATATTCAGTATCAGTTATCTATTGCTGTGTAACAAATCACTCCAAACATAATGGCTAAAATAATCATCGTTTATTGAGCTTGTGCTTCTGTAGATAAGCAGTTTGGGTGGGCTTGGGTGAGCAAATTACTGTCTTTTCCAGGTTCCTTCATGCATCTGTGGTCACCAAGGCAGCTCTGCCTCTGAGTGTTGGTGGACCATCAACCATGTCACATGGGGAGCAGCTGAGCCTCACGTCTTTCATGATTTAGCACGCTAGCCTGGGTTCATCACATGTTGGCTCAACTTGGTTGCAAGAGAGAATGAAAACAAGACCCCTTGAGGCCTAGGTTCAAGCTGACACAGCTCACTTCTACTCCAGTCTATTTCAAAAGCAACTCAAGAAGCCAGTTCAGATTCAAGGGGTGGAAAAAGATCCCACTTTTTAATGGGAGGAACTGCAGAGTTACATTAGAAAATGGCATGGATTCAGGGAGGGATGGAGAATCATGGCCTTTTTTCACAATTTATAATATACACCTTGTACCTTATGTAACTTGTCTAGCTTAATTCTCACAATAGCACTAAAGGTTAGGCAGAATTCCTATTTTACAGGTGAAGAAACTGAGAACCAGACATGTTAGTCTGGATTAGGCAGGACAGATGGTGAGTGATGAATCCAACACTGAGACTTGGGTGTGTCTGACTCCAAAGCCTGTGCTCAGAACCACGACAGAGCCCTGCCTCCCTGCATTATGGTGCGGTGACGGGTGGTGGTATTACTAAGTATCATACAGCTCAAGAGTTTTGCATGAAAAAAAAAAATCAAACTTTAGTAAAACTTTTTCTTGATTTATATGCTAAGAGAAATAATAAAGAAATAATATCAAACATGCTTATGCCCTCAAAGAACATATGGTCTCATTTATATGTAGTTGCATGTGCACACATGTTATTTAAGCAATAAAATTCCAAGTAAAGAGAAATAAGACTGGATAATCCGAGAAGCTTAATAGAGGATGAAGTGATGAGTTCAGGGGAGCCAAGAGAAAGCCCTATTTGGAATACTATCTGTTAATATCAAAAGATCCTCACATCATTTATATAAAATAAGTAATATTCCCTTTATACAAGGGAAGTTATTTGCCCTAAGTCATACAGCTAAAACCTAATCAAGATGACATTTAAACCCATGTCCATGTATCTCAAAAAACTATTTCCCTTCCATTTTTTTTCCACTAAGCCAGTAAGCTTTGGTCCTCGAAGTGAGATCCATGGACCAGCAGCATCATAACCACCTGGGAGCTTGTTGGAAATGCAGAGTCCTGACTTCACCTCCAGTCTACTGAATCAGAACCTGCATTTTAACAGTATCTCCCAGATGATTGCATAACCACAGTGAAGGCTGAGTTCTGCCCTAAAGGGAGCTCAGAGAAATGAGTTGTATTAAGATAGGTGAAGGACGGTAGAAGACCTTTCTTTCTTTTTTTGCTTGTTTATTTTTTTTAATTTAATTTCAAGTTCCAGGATACATATGTAGAACGTGCAGGTTTGTTACATAGGTAAATATGTGCCATGGTGGTTTGCTGCACCTGTCAACCCATCACCTAGATATTAACCCCTGCATGCATTAACTATTTATCCTGATGCTCTCCCTCCCCATTCCCTCCCTACAGGCCCCGGTGTGTGTTGTTCCCTTCCCTGTGTCCATGTGTTCTCATTGTTCAACTCCCACTTATGAGTGAGAACATGTGGTGGTAGGTTTTCTGCTCCTGTGTTAGTTTGCTGAGGATGATGGCTTCCAGCATTATCCATGTCCCTACAGAAGACATGATCATGCTCCTTTCTTTTGGCTGTATAATATTCTATGGTATATATGTACCACATTTTCTTTAGTCTGTCATTGATGGGCTCTTGGGTTGATTCCATATCTTTGCTATTGTGAATAGTGCTGCAATAAATATACACGTGCATGTATCTTTATAATAGAATGATTTATATTTCTTTGGGTATATACCCAATAATGAGATTGCTGGGTTGAATGGTATTTCTGGTTCTAGATCCTTGAGGGATTGCCACACTGTCTTCCACAATGGTTGAACTAATTTACATTCCCAGCACCAGTGTAAAAGCATTCCTGTTTCTCCACAGCCTCGCCAGCATCTATTGTTTCTTAACTTTTTAATAATCACCATTCTCACTGGTGTGAGATGGTATCTCATTGTGGTTTTGATTTGCATTTCTCTAATGATCAGTGATGATGAGCTTTTTTTAAATATGTTTGTAGGCCTCATAAATCTCCTCTTTTGAGAAGTGTCTGTTCATGTCCTTTGCCCACTTTTTGATGGGGTTGTTTGGTTTTTTTCTTGTAAATCTGTTTAAGTTCCTTATAAATTCTGGAAATTAGACCTTTGTCAAGTGGGTAGATTGCAAAAATTTTCCTCCATTCTATAGGTTGCCTGTTTGATCTGATGATAGTTTCTTTTGCTGTGCAGAAGCTCTTTAGTTTAATTAGATCCCATTTGTCAATTTTGGTTTTTGTTGCAATTATTTTTGGCAATTTCATCATAAAATCTTTGTCCATGCCTATGTCCTGAATGGTATTGCCTAGATTCTCTTCTGGGGTTTTTATGGTTTTGGGTTTTACATTTAAGTCTTTAATCCATCTTGAGTTAATTTTTGTGTATGGTTTAAGGAAGGGGTCCAGTTTCAGTTTTCTGCATATGGCTGGTCAGTTTTCCCGGCACCATATATTAAATAGGGAATTCTTTCCCATTGCTTGTTTTTGTCAGGTTTGTCGAAGATTAGATGGTTGTAGATATGTGGTCTTATTTCTGAGGTCTCTGTATCTGTTTTGGTACCAGTACCATGCTGTTTTGGTTACTATAGTCTTGTCGTATATTTGAAGTCAGGTAGAGTGAGTGCCTCCACCTTTGTTCTTTTTGCTTAGGATTGTCTTGGCTATATGGACTCTTTTTTGGTTCCATATTAATTTTAAATTAGTTTTTTTCTAATTTTGTGAATAATGTCAATGGTAGTTTGATGGGAATAGCACTGAATCTATAAATTACTTTAGACAGTATGACTGTTTTCAAGATATTGATCCTTCCTATCCACATGGATGGAATGTTTTTCTGTTTGTTTGTGTCCTGTCTTATTTCCTTAAGCAGTGATTTGTAGTTCTCCTTGAAGAGGTCCTTCACATGAGAGTGGAGGAGCTTTCTAGACAGGGAGAACAGTGACAGCTTGGACCCTGAGGCTGGAATCAATGCCACAGGTATGAGAGCAAGTGGAGGGATTGCTGGACTAGAGTAGGGGTGCATTTTTGGCAGTAGAAGGAAGTCATGTGAGACTGAAGGAATCGCTGTGGAGCCTGATGAAGTCTGCTTGTTAGAAAGGTTAATTGGGCAGTACTGAGGCTGGCCTGGCAGCAGTGACCCTGGTTGTTCTTAGGCTTTGCTGTCATTTAGCTGGGTTGTGAAGAGAGCTCAGACCAAGGTAAAGATGGAGGAAACAGAGGAGAAGGATGCAATCTGGGAGGCATTTCAAAGGACCTCCCATGGGACTCAATGCCAGATTTTCTAAGGGAATAAAGAGAAAATGTGAAGATGATTCTGGACTGTCAAGTTCTCAACTGTGCTTCCCAACCTTCAGGCTGGGATGTTATCTTTGCAATTCTTTGCTACTGTAAAAGAAGGATACTTTTTAGTGATTGTGGTTTTGTTGTTTGTTTAAAGGCAGCTTCCCCCATTCCTTTTAATTACAGCAGTTTTTCAACTTTTGCTAAGAGGTAATTCAAACATTAAAATTCCAAATCTCTATGTCCATGTAAATGGGAAATTTTTTTTTTTGGCAGGCAATTATTTGTTCTTTATGTAGTTCTGTTTATTAGGCCTTCCCAACTACTTTGTGATATCTATGTAGGTAGGATTATGATGATCATTTCACAGACAAGGACACAGACTTGGAGATGTGATTCAGCCAAAACTTGAACCCAGGTCTGCTGCCTCCAAGCATAATTCTCTATCTGTCCAACTAAAGCACTTTGAGGTTTCCTACTTGGTCTTTGGGGGAGATTATCAAACTGATCAGTCTTTAGTTTACTTTGGTTTGACTTTTTTCATATACTCTGTGCCAAATTCAGAAAGATGCTTCAAAGTTTATAGTGGTGGTTTTGAAGTAACTATTTCATGGGAAATTGAAAATGCTTCATTAAAAACTGATTTCCTCCCTTGCCTGATTTTCTTATTTCATTGAATCCATATGTTGATCCCCATGGCAACAACCCACACTTCAAATTTCAAACGATGTGAGCAATTTTGCAGTCCTTTCCTTTGTTTGTTTGAAAGATGAAAACATTTTGATTTTTTTTCAATTCAGTTTTTAAGCCTATTTCTTAAGCAACAAAGCTGAGGCTTTAAAAGTGTCAGTAGATGAGGTCAGGAGATCGAGACCATCCTGGCTAACCCAACACAGTTAAACCCCGTCTCTACTAAAAAAATACAAAAAATTAGCCGGGGGTGGTGGCGGGAGCCTGTAGTCCCAGCTACTCGGGAGGCTGAGGCAGGAAAATGGCATGAACCCGGGAGGCGGAGCTTGCAGTGAGCCGAGATCGCGCCACGCACTCCAGCCTGGGCGACAGAGTGAGACTCCGTCTCAAAAAAAAAAAAAAAAAGTTCGTAGATGACAGAATCATGACCTGGAAGGGGTCTTCAGTGGTCCAAACCCCTCATTTTATGGATAAGAAAACTGAGGCCTAAAGAGAGAAAGGGACCTCTTTAAGGATACCCTATAAGTTGGAGGTTGTTGTAGGGCTGGGACCCATGTCTCTAACCCTCCTGTCCTGTGCTTTTTCACTCAACTACTTCAAAGCTGTTCCTATCCCTGTGGCAGCATCTCCCAGTCACTGGTGAGCAGCGTGGGGAAGCTGAAAGAGTTCACATTTTAAAGCCACCATTACTTGAGTTTGAATCCTGGTTTGCTGGCTAACTGGCATGTGACAAATGCATTTAATGCTATAGTCATTTCCAAAGAGAATCATAAAACAGGGTTAACTGGCTAGGCCATCAAGTTGGGATTTACAATTTATCTGCATTCTCTTTTAAACTTGACAAGACAAGTTTTATGATGCTCGCCAGGATTTGGTTTTGGCGAAGGAAGCCAAGTGTTCTAGGGGTGGACATAGTAAAAACAGCAGAGGTCCACTGCAGCCCAGGCAGAGGCCCCACCCAGCCTGATCCCCCTGCTGTAAAATGAGTTCAGGCACTACTGTTGATGCCATGTTTTCTCTGTTCGAAGATAAAACACAAGTATTTCCTGGTGCTGCAGCACAGGGCTAAGTTGTGGCGCTGGGGAGGTGAGCCTGAAAACAAAGGCAGATAGAGAAGTCACAACTCACTGGTGAGGGAGCTAGAGAGTTGTTTTCTTAATATCCTCTGCCTTTGAATCTGCCTAGATTCAAAGATTTAATGGGGCAAAAGGAGTGTTACTTTTATGTAACGAAAAAATAAGTAAATAAAATAGCTTTAGAGAATAAAATTACTGAAACTGCAACCCTTGACAGGCAATTGTCTTTTAAGAGTTAACTAGACAAACAAGCAAAACAAGCTAACAAACAAAAACTGGAGCACTTCGCAGGTCCCCTAATGGCAGGTATGACTAGGCGAGGCACAAGTACACCCATGCCCATAAGTCAGAAATTATCAGATTCATCCTCCCAAACACAGATGACAGCATCATATGCACATTTGTTTGCATTAAATCAGTACTCATCTCTGCAGCTGCTTACCCTCTATTCAGTTTGTGTGAGCCCCTTGGAAAGAAACTGGGTGTGGGGGTTGTATTTTCTTCCATCACTAAGCCATTTGGTTCACTGTACTTCTTGAGTAAGTCTCAAAAGAGGAGAAGCTGTGGCCCACTTGGAGTCAGGCTGCCCCAGAAGAGACTGTAATGAGAGCTGGACTCCCATCAGGTTTGAATCTTGGCTCTGCCATTTGTTGTGGGACCTCAGGAATTTTACTTAATCTTCCTGGATTTCAGTTTCCTCATCTGTAAAACTGGGACGCTAATTACTTCCTCTAATTTGCATCTACCTAGCACAGTCCGCCCTTAGTAAATGTTTAAATAATCTGAGTCTCAGCCTCTGTGGCTTCCCATTTTCTCAAATGTAAAATACATCTGGACTAGAGCAGGATGGGAGGTACAGGATGGAAAGAAAGAATGAGGCAGGGGCTCAAACTACACACACCTTCTCCCAGCTCCCCTCGTCTTGACCTTAGATAAAAGCCACACGAAATAGCAGGAAACTTTCAAGCTTAAACTCTTGGGGTTTCCCCTGAATTTCTAACTAGAGATGTAAATTTCCTATGAAATTGTCTACTTATATATCTGTCCAGGGACAGTTTTAAATGTTTCTGAATATAATTATACCCCAAGCATGTAAAGAACTTTAGGGTAAAACATATAATCGATTCCATGTTTGTATAGTGTGAGGCAGAGAGGATGCCAAGGACTGAATTTGAGGAAAGAAAGCAACAATGGAGTTCACAGAGAAAGCAGAACTTATTTAAATGCTGAAATGATCATGGTATAAGTAGGGAGACTAAAGAAAACTGTAAAATATGAAGAAATTAAAGCTCAAGAACATGACCTTTTCTTATTCTCAGTTCCATGAAGAGTTTTCAAAATAACAAAGGTGGCATTCCTGGCATTTAAAAGGGAGGGCTGTGGCCTCACTTTTCATATTTAGTATATGCTCCATTCTTCATTTTGTGAATTGGAGTTTTGAAAAAATATTATTGTAAAATGTTCTTATACTGGAGTGTCCATTCCAATTAGTGAACCTAGTACCACAAAAAGCTTTTTTTTTTTTTCTATCAATGTGTAGAATAAAACCTAAATGCCCTATTATTGAACAAGTATCTGTGGAGGCCAAGCACTGTGCCAGGTGGTGAGGATACAAAGGTGAACAAAATGGACCTGGACACAATCTCAGTGGGAGACAGATATCGATGCAATAACCATGCTAGTGTGGACGGCTTCCCTGAGGAAGGGATGAGCAGCTGGGATCCACAGGCTAAGTAGACTCTCACCTGGCAAAGGGAGCCCCAGAGAGGGGAGGGCGAAGGGCATGCTGAAATGCCCCGGGGGGATGGTGTTCTGAGAAATGTCTTGAGCACAAGGAGTACCAAGAGAGGTAGACAGTAGCCCCATCCTGCAGGTCTTGCAGGCCACATGCTAAAAACCAACTTCAGCTAACCTGGTCCTTCATATCTACCAGGTTCCTCTCAGTGGATGTTAAAACCTCCAGAATTTGGAGGTGGGTGAGGATAAAAGAACCATCCTCATAGCCTCAACACGTGGTCTCAGGTTCGATTCACCCTCACAATCCAAGCTTGATTAGTAAGCAGGAATAAAAACAATCATACTTCCTGTCCTGTAAGCTTGGTGAAGCCCCTCCTTCTATTCTTTTGGTTTCGCCAACTGTATCTTCATGGAAAGTTCATGAAAGACAAATGTGACATTCTTCTGGCAGGAGAGTTGAGGTCACCTAAGAGCTTAATTTAAGCAGCAAGAATCCTTTGAACCAGCCACTGAATGAGCCATTTCTCAGAAACAAGCACTAGGAACATTAGGAAGGGTAAAAGATACTGGATTGCTGTAATCTACATTTTTTTTTTTTTTTTTTTTTTTTTTTTTTTGAGACGGAGTCTCGTTCTGTTGCCCAGGCTGGAGTTCAGTGGCGCGATCTCGGCTCACTACAAGCTCCGCCTCCCGGGTTCCCGCCATTCTCCTGCCTCAGCCTCCCGAGTAGCTGGGACTATAGGCGCCCGCCACCTCGCCCGGCTAATTTTTTGTATTTTTAGTAGAGACGGGGTTTCACCATGTTAGCCAGGATGGTCTCGATCTCCTGACCTCGTGATCCGCCCGTCTCGGCCTCCCAAAGTGCTGAATCTACATTGTTGATGCAAGAGTGGAAATGCCTCTCATAACACTATTTCTAGCCAGTCTACACTCATATAAAACTGATTTCACCAAGGAAAAATAACTTCTAACATCCATTTTGCAAATGCATAAAGTCCTTTGTGTTGAGTGGAGCCATCTCTGCCTTCTGATAACATTTTTACTAACCATTTCTGAATATATCTTCCTGTTGGGGCAACTCATTTAATCTACAACCTAAAGCACAGATTAAAAACACACTCATAAATTCCAAACTGTCTTTGCTGACGTATCATAAAGCAAGTTGCAGACAATACAGCCTTATAGTTGATGGTCTTTATCTTAAGAACAGTGAGAAGCTATTGAAGGTTTTAAACTGAGGAGAAATAACATTTGCATCCCTGGGTGCACTGTGGGAAGTAAGAAGGCAAGACTTGGGGAGAAGGGATCAATTAAGGGACTATCGCAGAAGAAGATGTTGACTCTCCTCTTGAATAAAGTAGAAGCAATTATAGAGTGAGAAGTGGAAGGGTTCCTAGGATAGTCGATGAGATCACCAGTACCTGGTAATGGATAGGAAATGGGAAGTGAGGGAAGAGGTATCAAGATTGAATATTAGGACTTGGGTATGCAAGTTTTCTTGCAGTACTATTTGTGATGAAAGAAAATCCATGTATCATCAATATATACAATATGTAGGCTGAGCACGGTGGCTCATGCCTGTAATCCCAGCACTTTGGGAGGCCAAGGTGGGCAGATCACCTGAGTTCAGAAGTTCAAGACCAGCCTGGTCAACATGATGAAACCCCATCTCTACTAAAAATACAAAAATTAGCTGAGCGTGGTGGTGGGCACCTGTCATCCCAGCTACTCGGGAGGCTGAGGCAGGAGAATTGCTTGAGCCCAGGAGGCAGAGGTTGCAGTGAGCCAAGATCATGCCATTGCACTCCAGCCTGGGTGACACAGTGAGACTCCGTCTCAAAAAAAGAAGTACAATATGTAGATACAGTGCAGTACTCTGCACTGATTTAAAAATGAGATATATGTGTGATGGCATGACAGAAGATTCAGGATATAGTCTTAAGTTTTTAAAAATTAAAAACTTTTTGTTGAAGAAAAATGCACTTATTTTTCTAATTTCATTTTAATAAAATAGTAATGATTATAATTAGCTCTTAACAGAAAATAGCTAGAAGAATAAATTTTAAATAACAGTGAAGATTATGGGGCATTTACAAACTATATTTGACATTTCTGTACTCTGGATTTTTTGCAGCTCTCATGTTTACTTTTGTAGTCGGAGAAAGCAGACTTTGCAGAAGAGCAAACTGCCGGTCTTCTAACATGGAATCTTCTGATCCTCTGTTCTAAAATGATTGCTCCCTCTTCCGAATATCTTCTAGGCTGTTAGAGCCAAAAATGACTTCAGAGATCATTTAGTTCTACGTCCTTATTTCACACATGAGGAAACTGAGGTCTAGAAAGACTAATGGTGTGGCCAAAGTCACATAACCCTAAGTTAAGAGCAAGACCAAGACTAGAACCCAGGGATATACTGACTTGTAGTCTAGAATTCTTTCTCCTGCAAGCAAAGTCTCCTCTAGCATTCACTGTATCTGTGAATAATTTGACTTTACTTGGAATGCTTCATAAATAAATTTGTCTTTCTCCTCCAGTAAATTTGTGCTTGAAACTCAGAGAGTCAGTGTCCCGTATCACGTTCATGCATTGTGAAGCATGCATTACAACAATTGACAGGCTTCAGTTAGATTTCAGATCCGAGGCAACACTAAAATTCGAGGAAAAGAAAGACTCCCATCTGTGGTTTGTACTTAACACAGCACTCTCAGGAGCTCGCTCATGTTCTCTCTCTGTCTTTCACACATACAGTAGGAATAAGTTACTTGCCTAATTGGTTATGCTGGGGAAATGGACTTTGGATTGAGGACGCATCAATAGGTACCTTCCCACTTGCAACAAAATACCAATATCCTGAACTTCTGGAAGGAAATGGCCTAGCTGTTCAAGGCATACTTTAATCTGTTGATAATGTCAGTAGTTTCCCACAACTGTATTGAACACTTTCTCATCCTACAATTCTCATAGGCCCTTTTCACAGAATGTGTCTCAGGGACTGTTTCATATCTCACAGAGACACAGCCAACCCTGGCCTGACTACAGGCCTGGAGCAGTGTTTCACATTGTCAACCCCTCATGTTGCGGGGTTCAACCAGATGAAGGCTTATGAATCAGTGTTCAATGATGCAAACCTCCTCCTTTGACTGAAATGAGAAATCATGGCTACTTTGTCCCTTGCCTTGTAGCTCACCAGGGGCAATTAGGGAGTTGCCCCAGCCTGCAAAGAGCTGCGTTAGGCTCTCTCACCTCTGGCACCTCCTCCTTTTCTTCTCCTCCCCTGAAGCTAATCATGACACTTTTGTCTCTACTGAGCTCCACTTGGCATCTGGTGTTCATCATCTAAATGAGCTGCTATCTCTAGGAGACTATTCTGTTCTCTGCTTCCCGTTTTGCAAATTTGGTGTGTCTGTTTCCAGTGTTTTATTAATTTATTTCAACTGAACATTTTCCATATCGTAAACATTTCCATTCTTTACATTACCATCTGCTTGATGTTTTAGACTCTGTATACCCCCCCACACACGTTTGTGTAAGAATCAGTTCTAAAGTCTTTCAAACCAGTTTTCTTTTCCTATAGTTAATTCTGTGTGGGTTCACAATGCCTTAATTATTTAAGTATCCATGTAATGCATTTATACTTTTTATCTTAAAATTCGGAGAAAACAGTTAAGCCTCATAACTGTGATATTCCTTTAAATTGTATTAAACTAGGATTTTGATATATAGTCATGTGCCTCATAACAACATTTGGGTCATATACCTCTTATACAATGTTGGTCCCTTAAGATTATAATATCATATTTTTACTGTACATTTACTATGTTTAGATATGTTTACAATTGCCTACAGTATTCAGTAGTATAGTCACATGCTGTACATATTTGTAGCCTGGAAGCAACAGGCTGTACCATCTAGCCTAGCTGTGTAGTAGGCTCTACCATCTAGGTTTGTATAAGTACACTCTGATGTTTGCACAACAAAATCACCTAGCGACACATTTCTTGGAACATATTCCCATTATTAAGCGATGAATGACTAAATGATATAGGGAGAAATCTAAAGCACTAATTATTTTCTCCTCAGTCAGCTATAAGTCTGCCTTTCAGTAAGCTTACCTTGTTCTTTTCGCAAATGCAGAAATTTATTTCTCAATAAGCTTCTTGAATACCAACTTCACATAGAGATTGTATAGTAGTAATCAAGGAGAGAAAGCACAGAAGAGCAGCCAGTAGACCCTCATTGCAAGTAGAACAGGAAGGAATGTGACTGAACCACACCCCAGTGGATCTTAGAATTGGAAAATTACAAGACGACACATAGAAAATTCGAAGATGACAAGATTGTTGTGCCCTGGAGGGTTATTAAAAGAGCTGGTATTATCGCTATATAACCCACACCTGGACTGTATATGTGTACCCTCAGAAGTACCTAGAAAATTTTTTGTTTCTCACTTCATTCAGCTATGCCCAGACCAAGCAATAATCTATCAGACTTACAATATTCTTGGTATGACATATAGTTACTGAATTTTCTAGTGAAATGCAAAATATGTTGGATGGACAACCGGATGAGCTATTTGAGTCAGTCTGCCCTGAAACTCAGATTGATGTTCTCCATAACTTGACCCTTCTATATCTGCACCTAGACCCATTATCTGCTTTGCCACAAGAACGTTGATCATATTCTCTTCCAAATGGATAAGGCAAAGCATTTTTATGCCAACACTATGACACTTTGGGAGATATAGATTGTATGCATAAACACTGGGACATTTTGATAATGGAGATAAACACTGGGACATTTTGATATTCACTGATTCAGTGATAAATTATTATTGACTCAACATATATGTCTTGAATATCTCCCAAATTAAAACTGCCATAAAGGAGTTAGAACGTAGCATCTGTAGATATAATTAAGAGCTAGTACCAGGAAACTTGTTTTTGTTTCTTAATATCCACAACCAACAAATTAGTACTTTCTAGCCATTTGTTTTTTGATTCATAAAGTTTTGAGAGTAAAGAAATGTAAGAAAGAAAATCAGTTACCTCACAATCAACTGAGACTGTTTTCCTGCTGGAAGTTCCCAGTTGGGACTGATTAAGAAATGTGTGTTTCTGATAAAGGTACAGGTGGAGCCAAAGGATAAAAGGGTGCTGTGTCTTTAAATTTAAAGATATTTTATAATTGTCCTTGAAGCTTCTACTTTCATTTGTTTGCTTTGGGTGGGACATGGAAAAATATTTGCCTACTGTATGGTACTAATCTTCATGCATGTGTTTGCAAATTACCTTTCTTGTGAAAAGGGTATAGGCATTTCATTGATGATGCCTTTTCTTATTAAATATTGCAAATGCATAAATTTTCTGCACCAAAAATTGGTGAGTTCATTTTATATCTGAAAGTCAGGTTTAAGAGATGTCTCAGAAGCTTCAAAAGTGTGAAACCTTAGGAATTAAACATTGGGTTCTCTAGTTACAAATTATCACAGGAGCTACCTTAGTTATATGTTTAGTATTTTCATTGTAAACCAGTTATTTTCAAAGTTTTGGTGAACCCTAATATTTATTATAAATTACATTGTTTGAAAAATCTTACTTTGCCTAAAAAGTTTTTTTTAAGATGTAGAAAATATCTTTAAATTATTTTGAGTGGCTGTGTGTGGTTTTCTTCCATAAATTAAAATTTCAATAGTTCAGAAATTATTATTCACTCAACAAATATGTATTGAACATCTCCCATATACTAGAAAGTATGTCAGCCTTCCTGAAAGCCCACAGCATATTTTTCACAAATAGAGAACTTTAATTTGCAAAGAAAATTATTGAATTCTCTACTCCCACACCATGTACCTGATGTTTCTAAAAGAAAAACATTAACTAAATTTCACAGAGTTTATTCGAGCAAAGAACCATTCATGAATTGGGTAGCACTCAGAACCAAAAGAGATTCCAAGTTCTGCTCTGCAGCGAGCAGTGAGCTTACCTTGGCTAAAGTTGGAAGTAAAATACAGAAATAACTAGATTGGTTACAGCTAGGTATTTGCCATAGTTGAGTATGGTCTGATCAGTTGGCTGCATGTGATTGGCTGAAACCCAGCTATTTGTTACAAAAAATATTCCAAGTTTTTGTCTGTTTACATACTAAATTAGGTTACAGTTTGTTATATAGGAATTCAAAGCACAGAGACAGCCTCAGCCTTTTGACCCCCTGCTTATTTTACTTTAACAGTATGTAAATGTATTCTATAATGAATATAATTTAATATATAAATGTAATTTTATTGAGCACTAACTACAAGCTAGGCATTATACTCTGGGATGATCAGGATACAGAAGTGAACAGAATCCCTATAATATCTACTGGGAAAGAGGAACATGAAATAATCCTTAAATAAAAATAGAATTTAAATTGTGGAACAACAAAGGAAAGATCAAAGAGGTATATAATATCCTTAAATGGGATCCTATTTAAATGATTTAAACAGAAGAGGGGAGGGGAGGGAGAAGGCAAGGAAGGCTTTTCGGAGAAAGTGAAGTGCTAAAAGTAGAAGAATGAAGAAAAGTTGGCCAGGGGAAAGGGTGGAGAAAAATGGCTATATATATGTAATTTTTAAAAATAAAGGGAGACTTCATTCTGGGGGCTAGAAACCTGGTTTCTAGCTTAAGAGATGTTAGCAACTGCCCTTGAGCCTATCTTAACCTCTGGCCTCATTTTCTTTGAGAAATCTGAGTTGGATAGAAGGATCTAGGATTTCTTCTCTTCTTTGATCTGTAATTAATATGAATGGCAACCTTATGGGGAAGCTCTCCAGTGGCTCCCTCTGGGCTGGTTCCTGGAACTGTCATCATCTTAGTCCACATTCTGTCGGTTCCTGGAAATGGGGAAGCTGCATACTGCCTGCGCCCCTGCCAGACATTGGCTAGGATTTGCGACATTCATGCAGCTAGGCTTGAGCGACTGCAGCCTCCTGCCCCACCCATATCCACAAATTTTTCTACATCTGCATCAATCCTTTCCTCGTTCTCTCCATTCTCAGAGGATAAGGTGTTTCTTTTCCTGTTCAAGGCCAACTTTTTCATGTGGATTTAACTTTTATCTTCCATCCTCTGGGATATTGCTTCACCAATTAATTCTTTGTCCTGAATCTATCAACTCTAACCAAATAAAAGTGGGGGTAAGGGGTGTTGAAAAAATTTGTTTCTTACAAGATAAATATGTCTTCCTTTGAGTCTGTTGGCCACTGCCCCATCTCTCTGTTTCCCTTATTTAAATATAAAATAATATAAAATAAAATGTCCTAAAGAGTTCTTGAGTAATTGCTGCCTTTAACTGCAATTCCCAATTCCTTACTTCCAGTTCACTCAACATATTGCTATTTGGTTTTAGTCCACGTCGTGACATGAAATCATGACTGATCAATTCTAATGGTCATATTTCACCCTTTTAATTTATAAACCTCCTTGCTACAGTTCAAACTTGATCTTGAGGATGTCTTCCTTTTTGAAATTCTGCCTTTCCTTGGGTGCTATTATGCAATTACATTTCTTACTCCTGATTCTTCTCCTATTTCTATGACCAGTCCTATTGACCAATTACCAAATTTGACCCTGAGTTTTCATGATGCAGAATCCAGTTGCATGTTCTGGACTGTCTATGAGTTATGTCTGCAAGGAAGAATGTACAAATGATTCTGAGTAGGATTAAATAGTAATCAGATTCATTGATTCAGGTCAACTGACAAGGTAATCTGTGGAAGGTTACAGAATCAAAGATGACTTGAGAATTAGATAACAAGTAATATAAATATTGGGGACTTAGATGAGAAGACTGAACCCTTTGTAAGATATACAGTCTTCATTAAAGCAAATATACATAGGGAAAATTAGATCCTAAATCCCAGGCTAACTTGCTAGTGAAAATGCACTAAGAAGGTAAACCCAAATTTTGGGGGAAAAGCAAAATTATTTCCTTATAATACAGTGTTCTAACTATGGGAAAACTTAAAATTTAAGTGTAAATATGATGGACTAAATAAAATCCAAAATATTTATACTTTTAAATAAGTTTGGGGGAAAGTATTTAATATTTTAGATATTCATTATGTTTTAGATAATGTGTTAATATGATTAGCCTTGTGATATCTAATATAAAATATGTCATTTATGATTGATTTAGATTTTGTATTTTTAAGTTAAAAATGTTAAGATAATTTTGCTGTATTTAATGCTATATTGAAATGTTTAATGTCTGTTACGTTAACCAAGTTAAAATATCAGTCTTAAGAAGATTGACAGAGTTTAGAGAATTTTAAATGGAATATAAGATTTATAATTGATCTCAATTCAAGGAAAACACATTTTTAGATTTGTTATTTTAATCGTTTAAAAACCAAAGTGCCTGCAAATAATGTTTTTGAAGGTTGTAGGGGACACCCAGAAATCTTCTTTGCTATCTCCCACTCCCAAGCAGTAGTGTGTCCCTGGTCTCCTTTCTCCCCCCACAGTTCTTCCCCGCCTTCTAGGCTCCCTGACTAACCTCTGGCAGTGTCAGAGCATATGCACCACTCATAGCTCACACATACATGATGTCTAAATGCCTTTCTCCAGCCCTGCCCTCCTACACAGCTACAGATCCATTAAAAACTACTTCCTGTAGGGCAGATCTGCTTGCATATCCCCAGACCCCATGCAACTCAACTCACCTGAAATGCAATCTATCAGTGCTCCACCTTCAAGCCCACTGATGTGCTCTCCTTTTTGCTGTTATCTCAGCTGATGACATCATCAAGTGCTCTTTCCTCTCTAGGGCAAAGACTGGCTTGGACATTGCTATGGTTTGAATGTGTCCCCCAAAGTTCGTGTGTTTGAAATTTAATCCTCAATGCAACAGTTTTGAGAGGTGGGATCCTAAAGAGGTGATTAGGTGACAAGTGTCCTGCCATCATGAATGGATTAATGCCATTACCTTGGGAGTGGGTTCCTGATAAAAGGAAGAGTTCTGGCCCCCTTCCCTTCTTTCTTTCTCATGGGTTCTCTCTTGCCTTTCTACCTTCTGCCATGGGATGTTGCAGCAAGAAGGCCCTCATATAAAATAAAAGTCCTGCTGACCTTAGACTTTCCAACCTCCAGAACTGTAATAAATAAATTCCTGTTATTTATAAATTACTCAGCCTCAGGTATTCTGTTATAGCAGCACAAAGCAGACTAAGACACCTGTCAAGGTTGCCTCTCTTTGACCCCCCAGTGCCTACTACCTGGCAAAAGTAGGTACTCAAAAACTCAGCTGATAAATATGAAGCCCAAATAAAATAGGGAATGTCATGAATACCTGCTTTAGGATGAGTGGAAAGGGAAGACTCCATTATCATTTTGGTATTAGCTCATGGTTTCTTTGTCAAAAGGGTAGGAATAGCTAACATTCATTGAGCACCTACTATGCACCAGGTACTTTAGGTGATTTGTGCACATTAGCTGAAAGGGTTGGGCTCAGAGAGGTTAAGCAAGTCATTCAGGATGACAAAGCTAGTAAGTGACAGAGATGGTACTTAGTGAAGGTCTATATAACTCCAGAACCTCTTCAGTGTTCCCACCTCTCCTCAGAGTAGCTATTTTCACATTAAATTAGATTTCCTCTGACTGACGTTTTTATGCAGTGGTATTACTGATATAACTAGGAAGATCAAGTGGCATGTATGCAAAAACTCAGAATTTAGTATGTTCATTAAAAATTAGTAGATTTTTTTTTCATTTGATTATAAAAGACTTCACATTTTCAGTCACAATACCAAGGCTTAATCATTTCAAAGATGAATACTGTCAGTTATGGAAGGTACATCAGCAGAATCAGCTCTGCTAACTTTCTTGCTTGACTTACTGATGATTTAGGAAAAGACTTCTTGAGTTTTCCAGATACTGTTAGACCAAGAAGGATGCATTTTAATCAAACTGAACACAAAAGATTGGGTTTGGAGGAAATGCAACCACACGAGCGCCTTTTAAGAAATAAAATTGAGAAATCATCCTTCTAACACTTCCTCCTTTCCTTCCCTTTACACAGTTCGTAGAAACAATGCTCCTTTTTTCTTGTTGAGCACTTCAACCCCAGCACAAAATTAATAAGAGTGGTAAAACTGGAACTGCAATTTTATTTCTTACCCCACCCCATCACCGTGGAGAATAAACCCTTTAAATACAGGCTGCCAGGTACAAGCTAAAGATTGAGATAATGATCCTTTGCTTCAAAATAAACATTTTTTTTTAAATGAGTATTCTAGTCTATATATCTCGTTTATGAATTAACTCTGTCACACTTAAAACTACCCTGTTTCTTTTAAGATTTGTAATGTTACAGGAACTTTTGTCTAGTTTCTCTTTGGGAAATTATAAAATTATACCACTTTTAGCAACATTTATGAATTATTTAGAATATCAGTTCTCTTGACCTATTTTGTTTAATTAAGTCACATATACAAATTTGAAAATTGGAAATATCCTAGATAAAGATGTAAGAATTATATATGGAGTATTACAGAATAGATTTCTAGAAAGGGGTTCTAGTGAGCAGTAGCTTTTGATTAATGACATTTAACTAGGGCATAAGGAATTGGAATTCCCAGAACTGCTTTTTACTGTGGCCAAAATTCAAAATAATTTTTATTTTTGTGAAATAATTTTTCATCAACTACAGGGAAGAAAAGAAAGGAAAAAAACTAAAATATGTATTTTATTTTACAATACATTATTTAAAATAATTATTTTACAATATATTATTTTAAAATATATTATTTAAAATATTTTATTGTAAAATAATTAATCACAGAAACTAAAATAATGTATCTGGCTCTCTTGTGATTTTGCTAAAATCACAAAAACTAAAATAATGTATCTGGCTCCATTGGGAGAATATGATCCATCATTCAAGAGAAACTGGTCTCGTTCTTGCAAGTGTAAGGACCGAAAGGTAAATATATTTAGCACATGGTTTGGTTCTACTTATCATCACTAATGTTCTCATTTTCCAAATGGAAGGATAAAAACAATAATTTACCCAAAGCAGTAAAGCAGATGTGGGACTGTTTAATCTCAGCTCTTCCTTTAAATTGCTCCATAGTCACAGAAATCACTTCTCTGTTCTTTAGTCTGTTAACAGACAACATCTTGCTATTGCCGTAATCCAAAGCCATATCCCTTCAGCACCTTCATAATAATTACTAGATGCTTTAAATCAATATATTTCAAACACCTTCATTCTGCCATCTTACCTGCTCATGTTTATGCAGGTACCTAGTAGCTGTTGAAACAGGATAGCACTGTGGCTAAAAGCACGTGCTTTTAGAACCCCTGGGTTCAAATCCCAGCCCTAGAACTTCTTAACCTCTGTGAGCCTCCATTTCTTTGTCTGTAAAACGGGAATAATCATTGTGCTGACACATGGATGGGATCGTTGTTGGTTTAGAAGCTAGGAATCAAGTCAGTACATACATGTGAAGAAATTTTGCATGTTAACCTCTATGACTTCTGTATTAAAAATAGTTTTTAATAAAGCATGTTAAAAATAATGAATTTTTGAAAATTACCTTGCCCACAGCAGGTACCACAGCAGGTGTACCACTTCCTGATGGCCACCCACTGGGATGACTGTAATCAGACAGATGGACAATAGCAAGTGTTGGCAAGGAAGTGGAGAAACTGCAACCCTCATACACTGCTGGTGGGAATGTAATATGGTGCATCCATGTTGGGAAACAGTCCTGCAATCCCTTAAAACTTAAACACAGAATTTCAGTATTCATCAATTCTCCTAGGTATATATCCAAGGAAAAAAACATATGTTTGTGTCACAGAAAGACTCATACACAAATGTTTACAGCAGCAGCATTATTCATAACATCCCAAAAGTAGAAACAACCTAAAGTTCACTGACTGATGCATAGATAATAATACATGATACACCCATAGAGTAGACTATCGTTCAGCCGTAAAAAGGAACACAGTACTGATAACATGCTACAATATGAATGAACCTTGGAAACATCATTCTAAGGGAAAGCAACCAGACACAAAAGGCTACATATTGTATGATTCCATTTATATGCAAGGTCAAGATTAGACAAATATAGAGACAGAAAGAAGATTGGTGATTGCCTAGGGCTGGGAATAACAAGGGGACTGGGAAAGATGGCTAAAGTTGATGGTTATGGGATATCTTTTGGCAGTGATAAAAATGTGCTAAAATTTTTGTGGTAATGGTGGCACAACTCTGAATATGCAAAAAATATTGAAATATTTAAATGGGTAAATTATAAGGCATATGACTTGTATCTCAATATAGCTGTTAAAAATAATAACAAAGTGGTAGACTTCTAAGGAATTTCAGTAACTTCTAAACTTAAAAGTTTTTAGACAAGAGATCAATAGACATATCTGTTAATTACCCCATCACAGATATGCCAACCAATCCCTAGGCTTTGACTTCCCAGTAGCTTTTGTCTGGGAATTTACCTTGCCTATGGTAGCAATCTCCCTGTGGGTAAAAACAAGAAACTTCAACCCTGGTCTTTAATAGTCAGGTTTTTCCCTAATTCTCAAATATGTACAGATTGGGAAAAACCCAGAAAAATATGAGTTCAAAGCATAAATTAAAAACATAAATAATCCTGTGATCTGAGAGCAGTATCCCTCCCTGGCTCCTTTTCAGGTTGGAAAATCTGATGTTAGAACTTAGGTTTTAGAGAACCGAGTTCTTACACCAAGTACATATAGAAACTGCATCTTTACAAAATCGTCTCTAAAATGATCACTTGGACCTGAAGAGCTCATCTTTCCAAAGGTGATTTCCAGTCTTACATGGGTTGGAAAATGCCCAAATGCAGTAATTTTTTAATTTTTATTTTAAAAACATCCCCACACTTACTTTGTGCTGCCATTAGCGATCTCCCCCACCCTGCCCCACAATTTACCCAATGTTTTTCTTCCTATATTATTACCTTTGGACCAGGTTGTGGTCTTCTTTATTATTTATCTAGTTCCAATTTCCCTAGCCTAGACAAAGCCCTCTGAAAATAATGGCTGATAAGAGAAATGCTGCCCAGATCTCCAGGCCTGGAGCCAGTTCACTGGGAATCATACTCTCCCAAGGCTCTTAATGTAGGTTTGACTTGATGTGACAAGTGAATATAGTAGCCTATTCTTTGTTAGAAAAAAAACTGGATTAATTATTTGGCTGAAGTCTGCCAAACAGAGGTTGGCCCTTAAAGGAACAAATACTTCCCGTTGTTTTAGATCGTACTTCAAGCAAGGAACTAAAATAATGTAAATATAACTCAGATAAAGAGACTCTTTACGCTTCTGTTTGTTCACAGGGAAAATGCTTATTTACAATGTGCCTTTCAAAATTATTTTCCTGAGTTGGTCTTTTGGTCAAGGAAATTGATAACAAGACATGCTATTGTCTATAGGGAATGCATTTCTACAAAGACGAGTAACTAGAAGCAGTCTCATCCCATTAACTCTGTGGTCACTTTCTGCCTCCCCCTCTCTCAATATTTGTCACTTTTTTTTTTATCACTGGTTATTTTTTCATGTGAAGGTGTCTTCTTTTCTCAAATGGCTATAAATTTTTAAGTATGTCCCGTAAACATCTTGTCATTCCCCACAGTACCTTATTTAAAGTCAAGTCTTAAATATATCTTGGTTAATTACCTGCCAATAGGCATAGGTAGCCTTTCTTCCTTCAGAATTGGCATTAGTAGTCTAGTACTTAGTCTTATGGCTTTCTGAAGGTAAAATCAGAATTACACTGTCTACAGTGAAGCAGAAAAGGTCATGTCTACAGAGCAGCATTTTCAGAGCAAAACATTAAACAGGCTGACTAATGGGATATGCCTGTTCATGGTACTAGTCTTTCAAGTCTTTTCTGGGTTTGAAAATTTTCAAAATCAAAAGTTTTTTAAGAAATTAAACATCTAATTTCATCTCCAGAACTTAGATGCAATACTAATATCTCTTCTATATTCAGCTTCTCAGATGGGTTCTTTTTTTCAAAGGATACTTATTTATAGCAAATAACTACATGTTCCTAAGGACCCCAAACCTTTCTTCTTTACTCTTGCTCATTTTATTTTTTTGTAAACATTTTTCACATTGTGTTTCAGATATGCCCTCCCCAAACTTTCATAAATTAATGAGTATTCTACAGACTTGGAGTTTTTAGTCTAGAAGAGTTAGATTCAGGAGTTAACTAAATAATTACACAAATGCAAATTTTCAGTAGTAACAAGTATAATATGAATCAGTAGCAGAAAGATTTGATCCAATAAGGAAAGTAAAGGAAGATTTATCTGAGGGAGGCAGTGGGTGCTAACCAGACAGGAGGCACAGTATGTGCAAAGACTTGGTGGCAGGCAGCAGCAACACAGTGTGAGGTTGATTACAAGAAGACCTGTGAATTTGGAGCCCAAAGACGAAAATAGTTCAAGGTGAGCTTGAAGGAATGGGTAGGAATTTTTTCTTCTCATCCTGGAGGCAAACGGAGTCTACTGAAATATCTTTAAAAACAAGAAGCTGGTATAATCAGACCGGTACTTCAACAGGATTTCTTCATTTTTGCTGTGGAGAACTCGTTGGAAAGCATCCAATGGGCAGACCAGTCAGAAAGGTTTTGCAGTAGACTAAGCAAGAGACATAGGGAATTTGGTCATTTTGGTAGAAAGAAGTGAATTCATGAAGTATTTATAAAATAAAAGTGTTAGGCAATGTTATATTTCAAGTTGCAGTGGGGATTCAGATAGTACTGAACGAATTCAAGGAATATTTAAAAGAGAAAGTCATCAGAAATTGGCAGTGAATTAGAAATGGAAAGTAAGAGGAAAGGGAGGTTGTAAGAGTTAAAGAGGAAAGAAACATGAAACTCAGCTGGCAAAGACAGGTTTTCTTTAGTTAAAACCTGAGAGGAGGACAGTTGCTGTGACTTCCACCTATAATCCCAGCACTTTGGGAGGCCGAGGCGGGTGGATCACTTGAGATCAGGAGTTCGAGACCAGCCTGACCAACATAGTGAAACCTTGTCTCTACTAAAAATGCAAACATTAGCCGGGTGTGCTGGCACGTGCCTGTAATCCCAGCTACTTGGGAGACTGAGGCAGGAGAATTGCTTGAACCCAGGAGGCGGAGATTGCAGTCGTCTGAGATCGCGCCACTGCACTCCAGCCTGAGCGGAGAAGCGAGACTCCATTAAAAAAAATATACTGAAAGGGGCTCCTGGCCGATGTGGTCAGGAGTGCTTTCTCTTACAGACTAAGAATATATATTGGTTTTAGGGTGAGAGGACTTGTCACAAGTTTGGAATGTTTATGTGTGTGGAGAAGTTCATGGCGGGGTTGGAATCTCTCTGGGCGGAGGGTTATTTTGGGTAAACATCTTTGCGGCCCAGAGGTGGGTTATCTTGGGCTAACATCTTCCCGCCGCAAGGGGGCTTTATCTCAGGGCTAGTATGTCTCTGGGAAAGGAGGAGTTTGGAATGTTTCTGGTTGGAAATGTTATTTGTGGTTTACCTTCATGCTGACCTTAGCCATTAGCCTGATGCCTTTTGGATTTAGGCAGTTTTTTATTAAGGTGAACTTTAGAATAAGAGGCTTATCCAAGATGCTGATGCTCCTGCTCTGTCAGAGGTGTCAAGGATAACACCGATCATATAAATCATGCTAATAATATGCACATCAGCATATTAAAGGCTCTGAGGAGTCCTACAGCAAAGTAACCTGGCTAGCTATCTAATCCAGTATTTCCCCAAATTATTTGAACCTAGATTATCCTTTTCTCTTTCTGGCAACAATTACTAACTTCCTCAAAACGTACATGAGACAACTGAATTAGCCTAAGATGGGCTTTTTTATGTAAAACAATTTCAAATTTTTTCACATTTTTGTTTGAAACCCTGTGTTAGTCTGCCAGGGCTGGGCGGATCATGAGGTCAAGAGATCAAGATCATCCTGGCCAACATTGTGAAACCCTGTCGTCTGTAAAAATATAAATAAATAAAAAGAAACAAAAAACACTTAGCTGGGCATGATGGCACACACCTGTAGTCCCAGCTATTCGGGAGGCTGAGGCAGGAGAATCTCTTGAACCCAGGAGGTCTCCACCCAGGTTGCAGTGACCTAAGATTGCACCACTGCGCTCCAGCCTGGGCAACAGAGAGAGACCTGTCTCCAAGAAAAAAAAAAGTCCAAGATCAAGGTGTCGGCAGGTTTGGATTCTCCTGAGGCCTCTCTCCTTGGCTTGCAGATGGCCACCCTTTTGCCGACTCTTCACATCGTTATCCCTCATACTGTGTGTTGTCTGCATGTTCTAATCTCTTTTTATAAAGATGTCAGTTTGGTTTAAGACCTACGTAATGGCCTTGTTTTGCTTTCAGTTCCTCTTTGACGTCTCTATCCTCAAATACAGTTACTTTCTGAGGAACTGCAGATTAGGACTGTGATATGGCTTAGCTGTGTCTCTACCCAAATGTCATCTTGGATTGTTCCCATAATCCCCACGTGTCATGGAAGGGACCCGGTGGCAGGTAATTTAATCATGGGGGTAGTTTCCCTTATTCTATTCTCATGATAGTGAGTCAGTTCTCATGAGATCTGATGGTTTTATAAGGGGTTTCCCCCTTTGCTTGGTTCTCATTCTCCTTCCTTCTGCCAATTGAAGAAGGAAATGTTTACTTTCCTTTCTGCCATGATTGTGAGTTTCCTGAGGCTTCCCCAGTCAAACTGAACTGTGACAACATTAAACCTCTTTCTCTTTATAAATTACCCATCTTTAGTATGTCTTTATTAGCAATGTTAGAGCAGACTAATACAGCAAATTAATACGGGGTAGTGAGGTACTGCTGTAAAGATACTAAAAAGTGTGGAAGCAACTTTGGAATTGGGTAACAGGCAGAGGTTGAAACAGTTTGGAGGGCTCAGGAGAAGACAGAAAAATGTGGGAAAGTTGGGAACTTCCTAGAGACTTGTTGAATGGCTTTGGCTAAAATGCTGTTAATGATATGGATAATAAAGTCCAGGCTTAGGTGGTGTCCCACGGAGATGAGGAACTTGTTAGGAACTGGAGTAAAGGTCACTCTTGCTATGCAAAGAGACTGGTTGCATTTTGCCCCTGCCCTGGAGACCTGTGGAACTTTGAACTTGAAAGAGATAATTTAGAGTATCTGGCAGAAGAAAATTCTAAGCAGCAAAGCATTCAAGAGAAAGCAGAGCATAAAAGTTTGGAAAATTTGCAGCCTGGTGATGCAATAGAAAAGAAAACCCCATTTTCTGGGGAGAAATTCAAGCCAGCTGCAGAAATTTGCATAAATAATAAGGAGCCAAATGTTAATCACCAATACAATGAGGCAAATGTCTGCAGGCCATGTCAGAGACCTTAATGGCAGCCCCTCCCCATCACAGGCCTGGAGGTGTAGAAGGGAAAATTGTTTTTATGGGCTAGGCCTGGGCCCAGGTTCCCCTGCTCTGTGCAGCCTCAGGACATGGTGCCCTGTATCTCAGCTGCTTAGTTCCAGCCATGGCTAAAAGGGGCCAACATACAGCTCAGACTGTGGCTTCAGCTGGAATGAGTTAAGACTTTCAGGGACTGTTGGAAAGGCATGATTGTGTTTTGAAATATGAGAACATGAGATTTGGGAGGGGCCAGGGAAAGAATGATACGGTTTTGCTGTGTCCCCACCCAAATCTCATCTTGAATTGTAGTTCCCATAATCCCCACGTCAAGGGGGGGGCCCGGTGGGAGGTAATTGAATCATGGGGGCAGTTTGCACCATGCTATTCTTGTGATAGTGAGTACCTTCTCATGAGATCTGTTGGTTTTTATAAGGGGCTTCCCCCTTCACTTGGCTCTCATTCTTCTTCCTGCCACCATGTGAAGAAGGACATGTTTGCTTCCCCTTCTTCCATGATTGTAAGTTTCCCGAGGCCTTCCCAGAAATGCTGAACTGTGAGTCAATTAAACCTCTTTTCTTTATAAATTACCCAGTCTCGGGTCTGTCTGTATTAGCAGCGTGACAATGGACTAATAAAGGCTGCAACATATGAATTTTGTGGGGACAATTCAGCCCATCACCACCCTAGAGGCATAAACCTCTTTTCTAGAGCCAGTGCCATCTTTATTCCTCCACACCCTACACCATAGGCAAGGTCTGGTGGTCCAGTGTCATGAAGAGTCATCCTATGTCTCCATCCTCAGCACTCTTCATGGTGAGTCCCAATACATGCTATGGCAAGATTTCTATTACTTAGATTCACTATTAGTAAACCTGTAACATACCAACAAGGATAAGGAAGAAGGAGCCAACAGTATTCCTGATCACCCCTATACCCAGATATCAAAGATGGAGGCATTAGTGGAAGAGAGATAGTGCTTCTGTATTTGTTTTCCTAATACGAGACCAGCATTTCACCTTGAAGCAGAAGAGCACCTACGTCCAGGTGAACACCACTCTGCTCTGCTTCCCTGTGCCAGCAGATCAGAAGTCCAGCATCCACAGAGCCAGGTCTCATCTATGTGGGCTGGAGGTGAGCAGTTTGTGAGATGCATAGGAACTAAAGTTCAAATTCTTACACCACTCTCCACTCAGAATGTAAGTCATTTGACTTTTCTCTGTTTTTTTTCCTTGGAGGATGGCTGAGAGAATTATGTGGGGGGATCATTCTGCCTTTAAAAACAAAAACGAAACACTCTGCTCATGTAAAAGTAAGATCATCACTCATCCCATTATCAGCTGACTAATAAAGCAATGGTATGGTCTGAATGTCTGTGTCTCCCCGAAATTCATATGTTGAAATCCTAACCCACAAGATGATGATAGTGGGAGTGTATTAGTTCATGTACATGCTGCTGGTAAAGATATACTTGAGCCTGGGTAAGCTATAAAGAAAAAGAGGTTTAATGGACTCACCGTTCCACGTGGCTGTGGTTCCACAATCGTGACAGAAGGTGAAAGGCACATCTCACGTGGCAGCAAAGAGAGAGAATGGGAACCAAGCAAAAAGGGAGACCTTTTATAAAACCATCAGATCTCACGAGACTTACCACCACGAGAACAGTATGGGGGAAACCATCCCCATGATTCAGTTACCTCTCACCAGCTTCCTTCCACAACATGTGGGAATTATGGGAGCTACAATTCAAGATGAGATTTGTGTGAGGACACAGCCAAACCATATCAAGGAGATAGGGCCTTTATGGGGAGGATGTCATGATATGCCAGCTCCCTTTTGCCTTCCCTTATGATTGTCAGCTTCCTGAGGCCCTCCCCAGAAGCAGATGCTGGAACCATGTTTCTAACAGCCTGCAGAACCAGGAGCTAATCACATTTCTTTTATTTATAAATTACCCAGACTCCAGTATTTCTTTATAGCAATGCAAAAATGACCTGATAAAAGATACCCCAGAGAGCTAGCTAGCCCCTTCCACCATGTGAGGACACAATGAAAAGGCACCATCTGTAAACCAGAGAGTAAGAGCTCACCAGACATCAAATCTGCTGATACTTTCATCTTGGACTTCCCAACCTCCATAACTGTGAGGAATAAATTTGTCTTGTTCATCAGCCACCCAGTTTATGGTATTTTGTTAAAGTACCCTGAACAGATTAAGAAAAATGGTTAGAGAGTCAAAACAGTATGGATGTATTGTATCCACAACTCATCAATTCCATCTAAGAAGTGAATATTTTATTATGTTGCATGCTATTTTATATTCTGTATTCTCCACCAGCCCCAAAGTCACTGGAACTTTGACTTCAGGTTTCCTATGTTTCTAGTTTCAGCTAGTCTTTTAAATGTCATCACATGATCTTTATTGGAATTAAGTCCCAAATGAGTAACAAACCAATGAAAACTTCCTGCTTATTTTCTGATTAGGTATTGTTTATGTTAAGGAAGGTGCTTGCATGTGTCCCCTAAAGTTCATGAGTTAGACACTTAATCCCCAGAGCCACAGTGTTGAGAGGTGGGACTTTTAGGAAGTGATTAGGTCATGAAAGCTCTGCCCTCATGAATGGATTAATGCGATTATCTTGGGAGTGGGTTCGTTATCCTGGGATTTCTGATAAAAGGATGAGTTTGGCTCCCTTCCCTTCTCTGTCACGGGTGCTCTCCTGCCCTTCCACCTTCCTCCATGGGATGACACAGCAAGAAGGCCCTCATCAGATGGGGGCCCCTTGACCTTGACTTCCCAGCCTCCAGAACTGTAAGAAATACATCTCTAGTCTTTATAAATTACCCCGTCTCAGGTATTCTGTTGTAGCAGCACAAACACAGAAAGAGCCAGAATTTTTTTGTTTTCCTCTTAAATCCTGTTAAGCCTCAGAATCTGCCTACAGATTTTTCTAACCTGAATGTCACCAACTGAGTCATTTTATGAAATGTATCCACTGTCTTATTCCAACATAATTGTCAAAAGATGCTTAGTTTGCATGTCAGTCAGCTACTTCCCAAGAGGAGATTGTTTGACCTAGCTTTTCTAAAAGCCCACCATCCTGTCCTAATAGCAGGACGGGGATCCATGAAAATAGAAGGAACTGAGCAGATTTCCCTGAACTTATTAGACATGGGTTATTATAGCTAGTCTAGCTCTGGCAGGTTCCCCCTGTACAAAGCCATAGGCACTGTTTCATGAATCAGGTTTGAATTATTGCCTCTATTCATAACACAGAATAAGTTAATTCAAGACGGATATGTCTTTGTTCAAGGTAGACTTATTGCCTTATTTTTTCCTAGTAGATGTTTACAGAACTCATATATTCTTTCTGGTGCTGCCACATCTACACCATTGCTCCTGAAATCTCAGTTCAAATCCAACTTCTGCCACTTTAGCACCTTGTCATTTTATCCATCTAAGGTGAAATTCAAAGCCTCTAACTCCTACTTTTAGGTGAAGATTTTTTTTCCCTGATCTCTTCTCACATGTGAGACTTTTTGGGTATCAGGAGCCATGGGGACTAGGCAGCCTGGTAATTACATTGTTTACTTCCTAGTTTCACACAAAACCAAGTCAATCCTGGGCCTGCCACCAAGCAGCCTTTAGGGAAATATATTTCAAAAAGTTTCACTGAAACCACTTATTTATTGACATTCAGAGACATTTAATCATTCTGCCGAGCAAGAAATACTTAGACCAAACAAGAAACAGCCCCACCTTTCAAACACGGAGCCTTTGTCAAAGGTTTATTAAGAAAAGAAAGGCACAAAAGAACCGGCATTGCCAAACTCAGGCAGCCATTGTCACCCCTTTGCCAGGTGATAGTATCATATGGCATCACACATGAGCTTAAGAAAGAGAAAAAAGGAGGAAGGAATAAGGTTTCTTTCCATATATAAATCAGATTGAAGTTACTGTTCCTTTTTGGGACTTTTAGTGTTTATCCTCTTTCTAGAATAAATTTTCCTTCTTCTTGCTTAAGCTCACCATCCCCAAAACATACACATGCATACACACACATATTGTCCCATACCTTTATAGTATATTTGAATGATACATTCTGTTAAAAATACTGTGAAAGACAGGCCAGGCGCGGTGGCTCAAGCCTGTAATCCCAGCACTTTGGGAGGCCGAGACGGGCAGATCACGAGGTCAGGAGATCGAGACCATCCTGGCTAACACGATGAAACCCATCTCTACTAAAAAATACAAAAAACTAGCTGGGCGAGGTGGCGGGCGCCTGTAGTCCCAGCTACTCGGGAGGCTGAGGCAGGAGAATGGCGTAAACCCGGGAGGCGGAGCTTGCAGTGAGCCGAGATCTGGACACTGCACTCCAGCCTGGGTGGCAAAGCGAGACTCCATCTCAAAAAAAAAAAGTACTGTGAAAGACATTATCTTCCTCTTGGATACCTGTTTGTTCTAGTTTCTGGCTGCCTGGAAGTTCTGAAAACGTAACTCAGCCTACAGCTTGTTGTTAAACCATAAGGAAAGCTACTAATTTCTCTGCACAGAGATAGCATGTATAAAGTAATCACCACTGTGATCCAGAAAAGGTGATGTCTACAGTGGGAGTGATTGATGGTGGTTATTACTGGGGTGGAGATAGTATGAATGACATCTTAAGATCCATTTATTAAAATGGGCCAAGAACCACATGAAATGCTTTGCTTGTTCTGAAGTAGCTTTCTTTGCTTAAAGGTTAAGGAAATACTTCAAAAAGGCAAAAAGAGGTTAACCCCCACATACTCTCCTTTTTTCTGTATGAACATTTTCAAGCTACAGAAAAATTGAAAGAATTGTACATGAACTACACTCACCACCTGGAATCTACAACTAACATTTTTCATATTTGCCTGATCACCTATGTAACCATCTAACCATCCCTCTATCCAGTAATCCATCTTTTTATTTAACTGCATTTCAGAGCAAGTTGCAGACATCAGTTCATTTCACCCCAGCACTTCAATATGCATTGCATTAACTAAAAGGTTTTTTTATGTTTATCTTCTTTTCCTTCTTCACCCTACCCTGATATAATTTACATACAGTGAAATATACAAAGTGTATTATTTGGTGAGTTTTAACTGTATCACCCAAATTTCCATCAAGATATATAGAGAACATTATCATTACCCAGGAAAACCCTCTTACTGTTTCCAATGATCAATCGTTGTCCCCAGCTCCATGGAGTCAATCAGTGTTCTAATATTTTAAAATCACCATAAATTAACTTAGCCTCTTCAAAACTCCATATTCATGAATCATACATTTGTATCATGCATTTGTGTGGTTACATATATACATATGTTCTCCTTTGTGTAAGGCTTCTTTTACTCAGCCTGTTTTTGTGTTTCATTGATGTTGCGTGTTTTTCTTTTTTATTGCTCAGTAGTATAATATTTTATTGCTCATTCGTTTTTATTGCTTAGTAGTATTTCATTGTGTGACTATACCACAGTGTTTTTTTACTATTGTTGTGTTGGACATTTGGATTATTTCTAGTTTGCAGCTATTATGGATAAAGCTAATATCAAGACACCTGTACCAGCCTTCATGTGCACTTTTGTATAAATATCTAGGAGTGGAAAATTGCTAAGTCATAGGGTTGCTCCATAGCCTTCACATCCAGGCATGTTGGACTTAAATTTTCTTAGAAGAGTAATTTCCAAATCCATTCAAGTCCAGAATATTTTTTTCACATAACGATAGCAAAACAGGACAATAATAGTTAATTTTTAGGTCCTAAATGTATTTATTTTCCATATGCTTAAAGGCAGTGTACTTCCTAAAAGGCTAGTTTTCAAACCAGTGTATTAAGACACATTGGCATATGGATTAGTGGCAGAATCAAGATTTGAAACATTGTAGGCAACTTGAGCTTGTCACATGATAGCTGGTGGCCCCACAGTCATGCCATGTGATAAATCCATGTAGACAACAACAACAACAAACCCAAACAGCCGGCATTCTGCCTCTTGACATCCACAAAGCACTTGGGTACTGGAACACTGCTAACAAAAACCTGTGGGTCTACACAGGCTTGCCAACAGAAGCAGCAGAAGTAGCCAGAGTACAACCTCTGCCTTACTTCCTTCCACCTTTCTCTTCTTGCATTCCACTGTCTGAGTCTAAGTCAGTGTGGGAACTCTCCTGCCAGAGCACCTGGGAAATCTGGATGAAGACACTAGCATCAGCTACCTTATTCCTCACCTCTCTCTTCTCCCAGGCTCACAAATCCTGTTCCATCACCTCTGGCCTGCTGATAGACCTTCTTCAAGTGATTATCTCGCCCCTTTCCTCGATCTTTAACCTCTCCCTTGTCTTCCATCTCTTATCAACATAACCGAACAGCTTGACTCTTCCAGTGTAAACCTCCCTTAGTCCTGCAGTTGACCTTGAACAACACAGTTTCAAACTGCATGGGTCCACTTATAAGTGGATTTTTTCAACCAAACCCATTTAAAAAACACAATGTTCTTGGGATGTGAAACCCACGTATATAACAAAGGGCAGCTTTTCCTAAGCGTGGTTCCTCAGGCCACCTGTGATAATTGAATATGCATGGATTTTGGTATATGCAGAGGTCCTGGAAGATTGCCGGGGCTTAGGGGAAGAAGGAAATGGGGATTGCTGTTCAATGGGCATAAAGTTTCAATTATGCAAGATGAGTAAGTTCTAGAAATCTGCTGTATAACATAATGTCTGTAGTTAACAGTATAGAAATCTGCTGTATAACATGATGTCTGTGGTTAACAGTACTGCGTTGTGCACTTAAAATTTAAGAATGTAGATCTCCTGTTAAGTGTTCTTACTATAATGAAATAAAAGTCATGTATAAAAAATTCTACAATTTTTCATACACTAAATTCTTATGTATACTATGATCTCATTTTGGGGGAAGGAGAGAAATATTTGCTCTATATCATTGTTATGTCTCTGTTTTTTTACCTTAGCTTTTGGGGAGATTTTAGACATAAATAGCTCACCATCCTAAAATAGCACATTCCTAGGATGATAGTCTTCTTAATTAATTTTTCAAATGTAAATTATACATACAATAGTATTATATAACATTCCATTTCATATAGTTGTTTAATTATGAAAGTTTTAGCATAAACACACAAATTAGAAAAATAAGGCTACATTTTTGGGTGAGAGAGTTATGAGTGACTCTGAGGTATGCTTCTACAACTTATGTAAGGAGCACACCAATATATTTGTCTGTCTTTAATGCAAAAAATATTTATTAAGCACCTTCTCTGTGTGCCAGTTGTTGAAGACTTGGGATGACAAAAAATAAATAAGTTTCCCTAAATCAATGATTAGACTCCTTGACTTGACACTAGTAGGGTTTTTCCAGCACAGATAAATCTGGCAAGCAAAGGAAAGCTTTAGTGTCGATCCAAAATGTTAGTGCAAATGAATGTAACCTGAGATTATCCCAAATGGGATTGCTGTAGCCAATGCATAATATGTTCTTTGACCTTCTGAGACTGACTGAACCAAATTTGTTATGGGAAATTGTCTTCTCTTAGATTTCTTATTCTTAACATTAGATTATGTAACTTAAAAAGGAAAGAAAAGAAAGAGGATAGAAAAACAGTGTGTCATGAATCAATCTCAGATTCTTGTGAATCAAATTATATTCTTTGAATCTATTTTTAGAGAAGGTAATCAAAACTCAATTTTCAGCTCTGTAATCTCAGTTTTCCTTGCTCTCATGTATGTTAATACATAATTCTCTTAACAACCATATGGAGTAGGTATTAATATCCCCCAATTTATGGGTAAGGAACCATAGGAATAGAGATTGACTTACACAAAGCCACAAAGTTAGTAACAGGAGGTTTGAACCCAGCAATCTTCATTTTTCTCTTAAATGTAGAGCCCACTTCCCCTACTTTCATATTGGTATTGTTAAAAGACTAGACTCATGTTCTTCCTCTTCATGTACTAGAAACGTGTAGAAGTGACTTGGCCGGTGCTACCAAGATGAGCGTAGACTTTAATGCAAACCTCTACCCATGTTTGTAGTAGTTTCCTTTCTTTGTCCCCTGCCAAGTTCTCAAGCAGAGCTTAACTCATGGAGACTGGTAAATATTAACTTTTAGGTCGGCATCACCATACGTCACAGACCAGAGTCTAAACAGAAGGGTACTTTGGTCTCTCCTGGCTTCTCCTCACCTGGATAGAGGAAGATAGAAATGGCAGCCTCTGTTGTTTCTCTAAAAATCAGGAGACGGCTTTGCCACCTTCATTTTATGGGATCAGATTGGGTTTTTGCATGTGTGTGTATAATACATATCAAATTTTAATGATCAAAATAATCAGGGGATTCTACTCCCAGTTACCAGATTTCTGTGTGTTTGTGTTCAAAAGTACAGACACATTTACAAAGAAATACAAGAAACAAATGTGGAGTTCAAGGGACATTAGAAATTATCTAGTACAATTCTATTTATCAAAAGGGGAAGGGAGTTTCTAATCACATAGATTCTATTTCGATAAAGTCTTTACTTTTTAGCTCTATTTATACCATTACACTTTAAAGCATTTTTTAAAATTTTATCAAAGTTATATACTAGAATGTAAAGAGCCTACAGATTTCATAAGGTTTCTTAAGAAAAAGAGCAGTCCTCAGCCAGCCAGCCCACTTCCAATCCACCTTCCTCAAAGAAACCACTTTCCACTCTGCCTGGTATTTACTTCCTGACACCTTAATGTCAAGTGTTCCTCGTAATTTTTTTACTTGGGGCATTGTACATTGACTTTCCCCTATGGAATATGTTGACTTAGCTCTTTATTCTCTCTGTCCACACCGCAGGCAGTTAATTCCCATCCTCATGTTATAATTATATCTCGATTTTGATTGGAAAAATAATTCGATTTACATTATTCACATTATTATGACTATATATGATATTCAGAAATAGAGCATATGCTCAACTATATTTTTGTGGGAATACAATATCCCTGGAGTTAATTTTTTTTTACTTGTTTGTATGGTTTTATCTGTTTTTCTTGTGCATTTTTTAATGTACTTACTCTTCATTAGTAATAAAGTATTTGCCAGTTGTTAATATTCTTTCAAGATGTTCAGTGAGTCCAACAGTTTCATATCAGATATCTTATCAATTCTTGTCAGGTATCTTATCCTATGTTGTAAAATTTCACAGTACTATCCTTTGGCACGCGTTTATTTTCATCTACTCGGCACTCAGTGGTCCTTTGAATCTAGAAAATCTACCCTCCAGTTTGGGGGAATTTTCTTGAATTTTGTTGATGTTTTCTTCTGTGGATTTTTGTTTTGTTTTGTTTCACTTTCTAGATCTTCTAGAATTCTTGGATTATCTGCCTTTATCTGTCCTCTTTTCTATTTATTTGTTTTTTCAGCCTAATTTCTTCCATTTTAATTTACATTCCTTTGATGAAGGTTTTTATATAATGCTATCCTGTTTTTCCTTTCTAAGAGGTCCTTTTTTATTCTCTGAATGGCCTTTTTGTAGAAGCATTATTTTCTTGCTTCATTAAGTAAATATGGACACAGGTCTCTATTTTTATCTTTGTGAATTTTTTTCTTTTTTTTTTTTTTCTTTTCTTTAGGTGGATTCTTGCTCTGTCTACCAGGCTGGAATTCAGTGGTGCAATCTTGGCTCACTACAACCTCCACCTCCTGGGTTCAAGCAATTCTTATACCTCAGCCTCCCAAGTAGCTAGGATTTATAGACGTGTGCCACTACTGAATTTTTTAACAATAATCTTTAAATTTTTCTTTTTCCTCCATAGTTTCTGGTCCCTCCAGATTGTTTTTGGCTTTCCCCAGCTCCCTGATAGTCATTGGCGTTCTGTTCATATGTAAGAGCAGGGGACTAAAACTGAAATTCTGAACATCTTCTGAGACAGGAGCATGGGATCTGGTCAGAGGAGGTGCTCAGCCTCATTGATAGTGATTCTCACTGGAATGATCTGGCTGAGCCAGTTGTTAGGGAGCTTCCAAAGTCAGTGTCTTCAGGTACTTCTGCATGGTTGGTTGGATCTTGTAACAAAGCTCTTCCAAACTCTTGCCTGGAAGTTGTGGACCTTGCTGCCAGGAGTTGAAGAATGAAGGTGAAAAGGAGACTTGGGTAATCTCCCTATGCTGTGGGCATGTTTACTTAATCCTCCTATCTTATATAGTATCCCATCTTGGATATGCCTGGTATATCTCCCAATTCAGAGACCCTCTGGTTTGGCCCCCACCAAAGGATAAACATCCAGACTTCTGCTGAGGTAGAGCAGGTGTACTCCCCAAGGTGACTGGCAGTAAGGGAAGACTAACCATGTCAGTTGCTTCTTAAACACAGTTCAGCCACTCCTCATTTTGGCCTCAGCCTCCTCCTCTGCCTGAGGTACCTGCTGCTGCCACCAATCCTAGTGCCTTTTGAGGACCCTCTGCTGTAAATTTGTGCCACTGCCAGCCCTGGTTCAGCTTTCTCAGGTCCACTGTGACCACTCATCAACCTACTTCCTAGCTTCCAGAATGCTGTTACTATCATCTCTCCTAGTTGTTGATATGTGTGTGCATATGTGTGTATGTACTGTGTATAGATATATATGTATATATGTATTTATGTGTGTGTATATATGTATATATACATCTATAACATCTGTAATTATTCTACTTTTAACAAGATTCAGGAAGAAGCCAAACTTCCTGAGTGTGTTCAATCCGCTGTCTTTACCTGGTGTTCCACCAAGTCACGTTTAAATAAAGACAGTATTTACCAACATATCTACACAGAGGTCCAACGACATGTAATTATCTGTTCTAATTCATGGTGAATTACAGTATTTAATAATATTTTTAAAATTATCTTTTAAAAGCTAATTCGTTTGTGAACACAAATGTTTCTTAATTGCCACTTCATAGAGTATTAGTTTTATGATCATATTAGGCTTACTCCACAAACATTTATTGGTATCTGCTTTATCCATGGAATCACAGCAGGTGATAGAGGATTTGTAACCCTCTCCCCTTTCCCTGCCACTCTACTAAGAAGCAGATATCATGGCACAAATGATTAAATAGAAGACTATATTTTGTTTATAAAATGGCTTAGAAACCATTACAGATGAAAGAAACTATCCTTGAAACTACCAATAATATCAGGAAAGTGAATACTAGGTCTTATTTATTCTTTCTAACGATTTTTTCATAGCCTTTAACCATTCTCACCCCCACTTCCCCATCCTCCATGGCCCCACTACCCTTCCCAGCCTCTGGTAACCATCCTTCTACTCTCTGTGTCCATGAGTTGTTTAGATTTTTAGCTCCCACAAATAGGTGAGAACATGTGAAGTTTGTCTTTCTGTGCTTGGCTTGTTTCACTTAACATAATGATCTCCAGTTCCATCCCTGTTGTTGCAAATGACAGGATCTCATTCTTTTGTGGCTGAACAGTATTCCATTATGTTTATGTACCACATTTTCTTTATCCATTCATCTGCTGATGGAAACTTAGGTCGCTTCCAAATCATAGCTATTGTGAACAGTGCTGCAATAAACATGGGAATTTAGGTATCTCTTTGATATCCTAATTTCCTTTCTTTGGGGGTATATAACTAGCAGTGGGATTGCTGGATTCCATGGTAGCTGTATTTTTAGGTTTGTCTGTTTGTTTAACTTTTATTTTAAGTACATGTAGAGGTTTGTTATATGCAGGTAAAGTGGTGTCATGGGGGTTTGCTGTACAAATTATTTTGTCGCCCAGGTATTAAGCCTGGTACCCATTAGTTATTTTTCCTGATCCTCCCTTCTACCCTGCACCCTCCAGTAGGCCTCCATGTCTGTTTTTGCTCTCTATGTATCCATGCATTCTCATCATTTAGCTCCCACTTATAAATGATAACATGCAATATTTGGTTCTCTATTCCTGTGTTAGTTTGCCAAGGGTGATGCCCTCCAGCTCCATGTTCCTACAAAGGACATGATATTGTTCTTTTTTACACTTGCATAATATTCCATAGTGTATATGTACCACATTTTCTTTATCCAGTCTGCCATTGATGGGCATTTAGGTTGATTCCATGTCTTTGCTATTATGAGCAATGCTACAGTGAACATATGTGTGCCTATGTCTTTATGATAGAACAATTTATATTCCTTTGGGTATGTACCCAGTAACGGGACTGCTGGGTCGAATGGTAGTTCTGTTTTTAGGTCTTTGAGGAATTGCCACACTGTTTTCCACAATGGCTGAACTAATTTACACTCCTATCAACAGTGTGTAAGTGTTCCCTTTTCTCTGCAACCTCACCAGCACCTGTCATTTTTTTGACTTTTTCATAATAGCCATTCTGACTGGTGCAAGATGGTATCTCACTATGGTTTGGATTTGCATTTCTCTAATGATCAGTAATATTGGGCTTTTTTTCATATGTTTGTTGGGTGAACATATGTCTTCTTTGAAAAGTGTCTTGTTTGGCAACCTACAGAAGGGGAGAAAATTTTTACAACCTATCAGTCTGACAAAGGTCTAATATCCATAATCTACAGGGAGCTTAAATTTACAAGAAAAAAACAACCCCATCAAAAAGTGGGTGAAGGATATGAACAGACACTTCTCAAAAGAAGTCATTTATGCGGCCAACAAACATATGAAAAAAAGCTCATCATCACCAGTCATTAGAGAAATGCAAACCAAAATCACAATGAGATACCATCTCACACCAGTTAGAATGGCGATCATTCTTAAAAAGTCAGGAAACAACAAATGCTGGAGAGGGTGTGGAGAAATAGGAACGCTTTTACACTGTTGGTGGGAGTGTAAATTAGTTCAACCATTGTAGAAGACAGTATGGAGATTCCTCAAGGATCTAGAACCAGAAATACCATTTGACCCAGCAATCCCATTACTAGGTACATACCCAAAGGATTATAAATCATTCTATAAAGACACATGCACACATATGTTTATTGCAGCACTGACTTGGAACCAACCCAAAGGTCCATCAGTGATAGACTGGATAAAAAATATAGCACAGATACACCATGGAATACTACGCAGCCCTGAAAAAAGATGACTTCATGTTGTTTGCAGGGACATGGATGAAGCTGGAAACCATCATTCTCAGCAAACTAACACAGGAACAGAAAACCAAACATAACTCATAAGTGGGAGTTGAACAGTGAGAACACATGGACACAGGGAGGGGAACATCACACAACGGGGCCTGTCTGGGGGTGGGGGGCAAGGAGAGGGATAGCATTAGAAGAAATACCTAATGTAGATGATGGGTTGATGGGTGCAGCAAACCACCATGGCAAGTGTATACCTATGTAACAAACCTGCACATTCTGCACCTGTATCCCAGAACTTAAAGTAGAATTTTAAAAAAAAGAAAAAGTGTTCATGTCCTTTGCCAGGTTATTTTTATTTTTTTCTTGTAGATTTAAGTTCCTTATAGATGCTGAATGTTAGACGTTTGTCAGATGCATAGTTGGCAGAAAAAATTTTTTTACCTGGTGTTCTATAGACAATCCATAACCTATAGACAACCATTCTATAGGTTGTCTGCTTACTCTGCTAATAGTTTCTTTAGCTGTGCAGAAGTTCTTTTGTTTAATTAGATTTCATTTGTCAACCTTTGCTTTTGTTGTGATTACTTTTGGCATCTTTGTTATAAAATCTTTGTGTGTTCCAAATCCAAAATGGTATTGCCTAGGTTGTCTTCTAGGGTTTTATAGTTTTGAGTTTTACATTTAAGTCTTCAATCCAGTTTGAGTTGATTTTTGTATGTGGCATAAGGAATTTTCAGCATATGGCTAACCAGTTTTCCCATCACCATTTATTGACTAGGGGATCCTTTCCCCATTGCATGTTTTTATTAGCTTTATCGAAGATCATATGGTTGTAGGTGGATGACCTTATTTCTGGGCTGTGTACTCTGTTCCATTGGTCTGTGTGTCTGCTTTTGTGCCAGTACCATGCAGTTTTGGTTATTGTAGCCCTGTAGTAGAGTTTGACGTTGGATAGCGTGATTCCTCCAGCTTTGTTCTTTTTGCATAGGATTGCCTTGGCCATTTGGGCTCTTTTTGGGTTCCACATGAATTTTAAAATAGTATTTTCTAGTTCTGTGAAGAATGTTTCTGGTAGTTTGACAGGAATAGCAATGAATCTATAAATTGCTTTGGACGGTATGGCCATTTTTCTTCCTGTCCATGAGCATGGAATGGTTTTCCATTTGTTTGTGTCATCTCTGATTTCTCTGAGCAGTTTTTTATAGTTCTCATTGTAGAGATATTTCACCTCCTTGATCATCTGTATTCCTGGGTATTTTATTCTTTTTCTGGCAATTGTGAATGGGAGTTCATTTCTGATTTGGCTCTTGGCTTGCTGGTTGTTGGTATATAGGAATGCTAATGATTTTTGTTGTTTGTTTTTTGTTGTTGTTATTGTTGTTGTTTTTGAGACAGAATCTCGCTTTGTTGCCCAGGCTGGAGTGCAGCGGTGCGATCTCGACTCACTGCAAGCTCTGCCTCCCAGGTTCATGCCATTCTCCTGCCTCAGCCTCCCAAGTAGCTGGGACTACAGGCACCCACCACCACACCTGACTAATTTTTTTTGTATTTTTTAGTAGAGACATGGTGATTTTTGTTTTTTATTTTTTTATTTTTTATTTTTCCATAAGTTATTGGGGTACAAGTGGTATTTGGTTACATGAGTAAATTCTTTAGTGGTGATTTGTGAGATGCTGGTGCACTCATTATCTGAGCAGTATACTCTGCACCATAAAAGTTATCTTTTATCCCTCACCCCCTCCCACTCTTCCCCCCAAGTCCCCAGAGTCCATTGTATCATTCTTATGCCTTTGCGTCCTCATAGCTTAGCTCCCACATATCACTGAGGACATACGATGTTTGGTTTTTCATTCTTGAGTTACTTCACTTAGAATAATAGTCTCCAATCTCATCCAGGTCATCACAAATGCTGTTAATTTATTCCTTTTTATGACTGAGTAGTATTCCATCACACATATATATATACCACAGTTTCTTTATCCACTAGTTGATTGATGGGCATTTGGGTTGGTTCTACGATTTTGCAATTGTGAATTGTGCTGCTATAAACATGGGTGTGCAAGTATCTTTTTCGAATAATGACTTCTTTTCCTCTGGGTAGATACCCAGTAGTGGGATTGCTGGATCAAATTCTACTTTTAGTTCTTTAAGGAATCTCCACACTGTTTTCCATAGCAGCTGTACTAGTTTACATTCCCACCAGCAGTGTAGAAGTGTTCCCTGATCGTTGCATCCACGCCAACATCTACTGTTTTTGATTTTTTTATTATAGCCATTCTTGCAGGAGTAAGGTGGTATCACATCGTGGTTTTGATTTGCATTTCCCTGATCATTAGTGATGTTGAGCATTTTTTCATATGTTTGTTGGCCATGTGTGTATCTTCTTTTGAGAATTGTCTATTCATGTCCTTAGCCCACTTTTTGATGGGATTGTTTGTTTTTTTCTTACTGATTTGTTTGAGTTCACTGTAGATTCTGGATATTAGTCATTTTCAGATGTCTAGATTGGGAAGATTTTCTCCCACTCTGTGGGTTGTCTGTTTACTCTGCTGACTGTTCCTTTTGCCGTGCAAAAGTTCTTTAGTTTGATTAGGTCACAGCTGTTTATCTTTGTTGTTATTGCATTCGCTTTTGGGTTTTTGGTCATGAAATCCTTGCCTGAGCCAATGTCTAGAAGGGTTTTTCCAGTGTTATGCTCTAGAATTTTTATAGTTTCAGGTCTTAGGTTTAAGTCCTTCATCCATCTTGAGCTGATTTTTGTATAAGGTGAGAGGTGAGGATCTACTGTCATCCTCCTACATGTGGCTAGCCAATTATCCCAGCACCATTTGTTGAAAAGGGTGTCCTTTCCCCATTTTATGTTTTTGTTTGCTTTGTAAAAGATCAGTTGGCTGTAAGTATTTGGGTTTATTTCTGAGTTCTCTATTCTGTTCCATTGGCCTATGTGCCAATTTTTATACCAGTACCACACTCTTTTGGTGACTATGGCCTTATAGTTTGAAATGAAGTAGTGTAATGCCTCCAGATTTGTTATTTTTGCTTAGTCTTGTTTGGCTGTGCAGGCTCTCTTTTGGTTCCATATGAATTTTAGAATTGTTTTTTCTAACTCTGTGAAGAATGATGGTGGTATTTTGGTGGGGATTGCATTGAATTTGTAGATTGCTTTTGGCAGTATGATCCCATGCTCATGGTCCCATAAACTAGGCATTGAAGGAGCATACCTCAAAATAATGAGTCATTTATGACAAATCCACAAGCAACATTGTACCGAATGGGCAAAAATATTTTCATAATATTGATCCTACCCATCCATGAGCATGGGATGTGTTTCTATTTGTTTGTGTTGTCTATGATTTCTTTCAGCAGTGTTTTGTAGTTTTCCTTGTAAATGTCTTTTGACTCCTTTGTTAGTTATGTTCCTAAATATTTTATTGTTTGCAGCTATTGTATGTTTATTTTGTATCCTGACACTTTGCTGAAGTTGTTTATCAGCTTAAGGAGCTTTTGAACTGAGACTGTGGGATTTCCTAGATATAGAAGCATGCCGTTTGCAAACAGGGATAGTTTGACTTTCTTCCTATTTGGATACTCTTTATCTCTCTTGCCTGATTGCTCTGGCCAGGACTTCCAATATTATGTTGAATACGAGTGCTGAGAGAAGACATCCTTGTCTTGTGCCAGTTTCCAAGAGGAATGCTTCCAGCTTTTGCCCATTTGGTACAATGTTGGTTGTGGATTTGTCATAAATGGCTCTTATTATTTTGAGGTATGCTCCTTCAATGCCTAGTTTATTGAGAGATTTTAAAATGAAGGGGCTTTGAATTTTATCAAAAGCCATTTCAGCATCTATTGAGATGATCATGTGGTTTTTATCTTTAGTTCGGTTTATGTGATGAATCACATTTATTGAATTGCATATGTTGAACCAACCTTGCATCCCAGGGATAAAGCCTACTTGATCATGGTGGATAAGCTTTTTGATATGCTGCTGGATTGGGTTCACCAGTATTTTGTTGAGGATTTTTACACAAGTGTTTACCGACGATATTGGCCTGAAGTTTTTTTGTTGAGCCTCTGCCAGCTTTTGGTAGCAGGATGATGCTGGCCTCATAGAATGAATTAGGGTAGAGTCCCTTTGGAATAGTTTCAGGAGGAATGCCACCAGCTCTTCTTCATACATATGGTAAAATTCAGTTGTGAATCTGTCTGGTCCTGGACTTTTTCTCATTGGTAGGCTATATATTACTGATTCAATTTTGGAGCTCATTATTAGCCTGTTAAGGGATTCAATTTCTTCCTGGTTCAGTCTTGAGAGGCTGTATGTGTCCAGGAATTTATCAATTTCTTTTAGATTTTCTAGTTCATGTACATAGAGGTGTTCATAATATTCTCTGACGGTTATTTGTATTTCTGTATGGTCAGTGGTAATATCCCATTGTCATTTCTATTTATATCATTTGGGTCTTCTCTCTTTTTTTTCATTTTTAGTCTAGCTAGTGGTCTGTGTATTTTATTAATTTTTTTCAAAAAGACACACTTCTAGATTCATTGATATTTTGAATGGTTTTTCATGTCTCAGTCTTCAGTTCAGCTTTGATTTTGGTTATTTCTTGTCTTCTGCTGGCTTTGAGGTTACTTTGCTCTTGGCTTTTTGGTTCTTTCAGTTGTGATGTTAAGTTGTTAAACTGAGGTCTTTCTAACTTTTCGATGTAAGTGTTTAGTGCTATAAATTTCCCTCTTAACCCTGCCTTAGCTGTGTGCCAGATTCTGGTACATTGTATCTTTGTTCTCATTAGTTTCAAAGAGCTTCTTGATTTCTGCCTTAGTTTCATTACTTACCCAAAAATCCTTCAGGAGCAGGTTATTCAGTTTCCATGTAATTGTATGATTTTGAGTGACTTTCTCAGTCTTGAGCTCTAATTTTACTGTTTTGTGGTCTGAGAGAGTAGTTGTATGATTTCAGTTATTTTGCACTTGCTGAAGGGTGTTTCATGTCCAATTTCATGATTGATTTTAGAGTATGTGCCATGTGGCAATGAGAAGAATGTATATTCTGTTGTTTGGTGGTGGAAAGTTCTGTAGATATTTATCAGGCCCATTTGATCCAGTGCTGAGTTCAGGTCCCAAATTATCTTTGTTAATTTTCTGCCTCGATGGTCTGTCTAATACTGTCAGTGGGGTATTGAAGTCTCCCAGTATTATTGTGTGGGAATCTAAGTCTATTTGAATGTCCTTAAGAACTTGCTTTATGAATCTCCTATGTTGGGTGTCTATATATTTAGGATAGTTTCTTGTTGAGTTGAACCTTTTACCATTATGTAATGCCCTTCCCTCTTTGTCTCTTTAAATCTTTCTTGTTTTAAAATCTGTTTTGTCTGAAATTAGGATCACAACCCCTTATTTTTTTCTGTTTTCCATTTGTTTGGTAGATTTTTCTCCATCCCTTTATTTTGAGCCTATGAGCGTCATTGCACGTCAGATGGGTCTCTTGAAGACAGTATAACACTGGGTCTTGCTTCCTTCTCCAGCTTGCCACTCTGTGCCTTTTAATTGGGGCATTTAGCCCATTTACATTCAAGATTAGTATTCATATGTGAGGATTTGATCCTGTCATCATGATGTCAGCCAGTTATTATGCGACTTGTTTGTGTGGTTGCTTTACAGCAGAGGTTCCCAACCCGCAGGCCATGGACTGGTACTGGTCCATGGCCTGTTAGGAACCAGGCCACACAGCAGGAAGTAAGTTGTGGGTGGGCGGGCAAGCGAGCATTACCACCTGAGCTCTACCTTCTGTCAGATCAGCAGGGGCATCAGATTCTCATAAGAGTGTGAACATTACTGTGAACTACACATGCAAGGAATCTAGGTTGTGTGCTCCTTATGAGAATCTAACTAATGCCTGATAATGTGACATGGAACAGTTTCATCCCAAAATCATCCCTCACCCCTGGTTGTGGAAGTTTGTCTTCCACAAAAACAGTCCTTTGTGCCAAAAAGGTTGGGGTTTTATCATGTCACTGGTCTGTGTACTTAAGTGTGTTTTTGTAGTAGCTGGTAATGGTCTTTCCTTTACATAGTTAGTACTTCCTTCAGGAGCTCTTATAAGGCAGGGCTAGTGGTAACAAATTCCCTCAGCATTGCTTATCTGAAAAAGGTTTCAATGTACTCCTGCATCTCAATGATCTTCATTCTTATCCACATCCTGAATTCTATTTCTGTCATTTCAGCCATCTCAGCCCAGTTCAGAATCCTTGCTGGAGAGGTAATGTGGTTGTTTGGAGGACAGAAGGCACTCCGGTTTTTTGAGTTGTCAGAGTTCTTGCACTGGTTCTTTCTCATCTTTGTGGACTGGTGTTCCAAGCTTTGAAGTTGCTGTTTTTGATTACCTTGAGGGTTTGACTGTGGTATTAGGTAGGTTTAGTCAATTGGCTTCATTTCTGGAAGTTTTTAGGAGGCCAACACTCAGCTCCCATCTCCTGGACTGCATGCTCTAAGGGATTCGTATGAGACCCCAGCTTTGTTCTCTAGTTCCTTGACATTAGGAAACCACTGGGCTGAGGGAGCCGAGGTGTGCTTGGACCACTTGTCACTACACTTTGATGGGTGGTGCCAGCCAAAGCCCTTCACAGGGTGATGGCAGCAGGCTCCATCCTCATTCACACTTGCTAGCAGCAGTGCAGTGGAGTGCATGCCCGTCGGCTATGGCAGGGTGTAAGTGGGTGCCAGGGGGCCTGCCTCCATGCAAGTGTTCACAGCAGTGGCAGAGGCAGCATGGCTCAGGAAGGTAGAGGGCCCCCAGTTGGCAACTGTGCACACAGTTGTGCTGGTGGTAGTGGTAGCACGTCGGTGGGGTGCTGGTGGATGCAGGTCTGTGTGTGCCCTCTGTGGCTACTCAGAGTGGGGAAGTCTCCAGTGTTCTCCATGTCTAGTTTCACTCTGGTGGTGGTGTTGGTGCAGGCACAAGGTGCTGGTGGGGGGTGGGAGTGGCAGGCCCTGTGCTCACCGAGGCTCTAACTGAAATGGCAATACAGCAGGGGAGGGGTGGCAGAGTGCACTCCTGCCAGCAACAGAGGCGGCGCAGGGTGCATGTGCACATGGGTGCTGGCAGGGCAAGAAAGGAAGGCAAAATCTATCCTCATGTTCACATGCTGACACAACAATGTAAGGGGGCTATGGACCAGGGAGATACTGCAGCTGTGAGAGGAAGTGGGTAGGCTGGTGTGTGGTCACGGGGGCTTCCTTGCTGGAGCTCTCTACCAGTCAGGCACGGTCCACCAACACAGGAGCTATGATGTGGCACCCTAGGGCACCCAGGGCTATATTGCAAGCAGTTATGGCCAGGGTGGGACCCCAAGAGAGGCCAGGAGACCAAGGGTTGCTGAGGTCAGACCGGCCCTGTCTGATGGGCAAGACCACCCTAAAGAGTCCAACAGTTTCCCTAGGGCTAAAGTCTCCTATGGAAGCAAGTCGAGCCTGGGAGATGGGCGTCCCTGGTCATACTCCACTGCAGATGCTCCTACACCAAACACTCTGGGCTCTGCATAGCTGGTGTGCTGTCCCTACCACTTCTCTTAGCAGCTCTCCCTGCCAACTCTAGTATCTGTGATGGCCAAGGGGTCTCCTCCTGCCAGGATTCCAGAGGACCATTGTGAGAGCAGATTGCTCCTTGCCAGTTCAACCCACTCATTCCCCCAGAGTCATTAGAAGCCAGGAAGGAATCACGGTAAGCAGTTAACCTGGGCAGAACTCCCAGCTTCCTCCCTCTTCAGCTTGGCTTCAGTGTCTTCCTTCCATGCACCCTCAGTGCCTTCCCTCTGAAGCTCTGTTAGGAGTGTGCCCATCATCCCAGTCCCTCAGTGACAGCTGTTCCACCTGACTGCGTCTAGTCAGCCATCTCACCCCAAGCCAGCACTGCCGCCCCACCATCTGCCAGGGTATCCTCAGATTCCGGGAGCAACACACATAACCTATTTTTAGTTTGTTGAAGAACTTCCAAACTGTTCCTCATAGTGGTTGTACTAGTTTACATTCCTACCAACAGTGTACTGATCTCCACATCCTCACCAGTATTTGTTATTGCCTTTTTGATGAAAGCCATTCCAACTGGGGTGAGATGATATCTCATTATGTTTTTGATTTACATTTCTCTGATCAGTGATGTTGAGCACCTTTTCATGTACCTGTTTCTCATTTGTATGTCTTCTTTTGAGAAATGTTTGAGATCTTTTGCCTATTTTTTAACAGAATTCTTAGATTTATTTTTTTCCTGTGAAGTTTTTTCAGCTCCTTATAGTTTCTGATCATTAATCCCTTGCCAGATGGGGTAGGTTGCAAATACGTTATTCTATTCTGTGGGTTGTGTCTTCCCTTTGTTGATTATTTCCTTTGCTGTGCAAAAGCTTTTTAACTTAATGTGATCCCATTTGTCCATTTTCGCTTTGCTTGCCTGTGCTTCTGAGGTATTACTCAATAGATCTTTGCCCAGTCCAATGTCCTGGAGAGTTTCCCCAATGTTTTCTTATAGTAGTTTCAGTTTGAGGTCGTAGATTTAAGGCTTTGATCCATTTTGATTTGATTTTTGTATATGGTAAGAGATAGGGGTCTTGTTTCATTCTTTTGCATATGGCTGTCCAGTTTTCCAAGTACCATTCATTGCCAAGATATACTCTTGGCAACTTTATCAAAAATGAGTTCACTGTAGATGTATGGATTTGTTTCTGGGTTCTCTATTCTGATCCATTGGTCTATGTGTTTCATTTTATGCCACTGTCATGCTGTTTTGATTACTATAGCTCTATAGCATAATTTGAAGTTAGGGAATGTGATTCCTCCAGTTTTGTTCTTTTTTGCTCAGGATAGCCTTGGTTATTCTAGGTCTTTTGTGGTCCCATATAAATAAAAAAAAAAAAATTTCCATTTCTGTGAAGAATATCATAGGTATTTTGATAAGGATTGCATTGAATCTATAGATTGCATTGAGTAGTATCCACATTTTAACAATATTGATTCAATCCATGAACATGGAATATTTTTCCATTTTTTGTGTGTCCTTTTCCATTTCTTTCACCAATGTTTTAAAGTTTTCATTGTAGAGCTCTTTCACTTCTTTGGTTAATTCCTAGGTATTTTGTTTTATTTGTAGCTGTTGTAAATAGGATTACTTTGTTAATTTCTTTTTCAGATTGTTCACTGTTGGCACACAGAAATACTACTGATTTTTTTATGTTGATTTTGTATCCTGTAACTTTTCTGAATTTATCAGATCTAATAGTTTTAAATTTTTCCAAATATGAGATCATATTATCTTCAAACAAAGATAATTTGACTTCTTCCTTTCAAATTTGGATGCCCTTTATTTCTTTATCTTGCCTAATTTCTCTGGCTAGAACTTGTAGTACTATGTTGAACAATAGTGGTGAAAGTGGGCATCCTTGTCATGTTCCAGATCTTAGAGGAAAGGCTTTTAGTTTTTCCCGCTTCAGTATGATACTGGCTGTAGGTCTGTTGTATACGGCTTTTATTATGCTGAGGTACATTCCTTCAACACCCAGTTTCTTAAGGGTTTTCATCATTGAGGGATGTTGAATTTTATCAAATGCTTTTTCGGCACCAATTGAAATGATTACATCTGTCCTTCATTCTGTTGATATGATTTATCACATTGATTAATTTGCACATTTTAAACCATCCTTGCATCCCTGGAATATATCACACTTGGTCATGATGAATGATCTTTTTATTGTGTTGTTGAATTTGGTTTGCTAATATTTTGCTGAGGATTTTTGCACCAATATTTATCAGTGACATGGCCCTGTCTTTTTTTTGTTTTTTGTTTTTGATGTGTCTTTGTCTGGTTTTGGTATCAGAGTAATACTGGCCTTGTAGAATGAGTTTGGAAGTTGTATTAGTCCATTTTCATGCTGCTGATAAAGACATACCTGAGACTGGGCAATTTACAAAAGAAACAGGTTTAATCGGGCTTACATTCCACATGACTGGGAAGACCTCACAATCACGGTGGAAGGCAAGGAGGAGCAAGTCACGTCTTACATGGATGGTGGGAGGCAAAGAGAGAGCTTGTTCGGGGAAACTCCCCCTTATACTACCATCAGATCTCATGAGACTTTTTGACTGTCATGAGAACAGCATGGGAAAGACCTGCCCCCATGATTCAATTATCTCCCACTGGGTCCCTTCCACAACACATGGGAATTAAATATGAGATTTGGGTGGGAACAGAGCCAAACCATATCAGAAGTATTCCCTCCTCCACTATTTTTTGGAATAATTTGAGTAGGATCGTTATTAGTTCTTCTTTAAATGTTTGGTAGAATTACAGTAGTAAAGCCATCAAGTCTATGGCTTTTCTGCCCTGGGAGACTTTTTATTACAACTTTGATCTCATTAATTGTTATTGGTCTGTTCAGGTTTTGGATTTCTTCATGTCTTAATCTTGGTAGATTGTGTGAGTCTAGGAATTTATCCATATCTTCTAGATTTTTTAATTGATCAGCATATAGTTGCTCATAGTAGTCACTAATAATCCTTTGAATTTCTGCAGTAACAGTTGTAATGTCTCCTTTTTCATATTTAATTTTATTTATTTGGGTCTTCTCCCTACTTTTCTTAGTTAGTCTGGCTAAAGGTTTGTTGATTTTGTTTAATTTTTCAAAAATCAACTTTTTGTTTTGTTTATCTTTTGTATTTTTTTCATTCCAACTTCATTTATTTCTGCTCTGATCTTTATTAATTCTTCTACTAATTTTGGGATGGTTTGCTCTTGCTTTTCTAGTTCTTTAAGATGTATTGTTAGATTATTTATTCGACGTTTTTCTTTTTTGTTGATGTAGGCACTCATAGCTATCAACTTTCCTCAAAGTATTGCTTTCATTATATCCTATAGTTTTTGGTCTGTTGTTCTTCCATTATCATTTGTTTCAAGAAGTTTTTCAATTTTTTTTCTGTGAATTACTTCATTGAAACACTGGTCATTCAGGATTGTACTGTTGAATTTCCATGTGTTTGTATAGTTTCCAAAATTCCTTTTTTTTTACCTATTTCTAATTTTATTTAATTGTGTTTAGGGAAGATGCTTGATATTATTTCCATTATTTAGAATGTTTTAAGACCTGTTTTGTCACCTAACATATGATTTATCCTTGAGAATGATCCTTGTGCTAAGGAGAAGAATGTATATTCTGCAGTCATTCAATGACACATTCTGTAAATATCTATTGTTTCCATTTGGTCTATAGTGCAGATAAAGCCTGATGTTTCTTTATTGATTTTCTATGTGGAAGATCTGTCCAATGCTGAAAGTGGGTGGTTGAAGTCTCCAGTTATTATTGTATTGGAGTCTGTCCCTCTCTTTAGCTCTAATAATATTTGCTTTCTATATCTGGGTTCTTCAGTCCTGAGTTCATATATATTTATAATTATTGTATCCTCTTGCTGAATCAACTCCTTTATCATTACATAATGACCTTCCTTGACTCTTCTTATCATTTTTGCCTTGAGATCTATTTTGTTTGCTATGACTACAGCTACTCTGGCTATTTTTTTGTTTCCATTAACATGGAATATCTTTTTCCATTCCTTTATTTTCAGTCTATGTGTGTCTTTTTAAAAGAATTGTATTTCTTGTAGGCAACAGATAATTGGATCTTGGTTTTTATCCATTCAGCCAGTCAATGTCTTTTGATTGGAGAGTTTAGTTCATTGATATCCAATGTTATTATTGAGAAGTAAGGACTTACTTTTGCCATTTTGTTGTTTTCTGGTTGTTTGATGGCCTGCTCTTTCTTCTTTTCTTCCTTCCTGTCTTCCATTTAGTGAAGCTGATTTTCTCTGGTGGTATTTCCTGATTTTTATTTTTTGTGTATCCATTGTATGTTTTTTGACTTTAGGTTACCATCTGGTTTGCAAATACTGTCTTATAACCCATTATTTTAAGCTGATAACAACCCTAGCATAAACAAACTAGCAAAAAGAAAACTAACCCTAACTCTATACTTTAACTTTGTTCCCCACTTTTTAACTTTAATTTTTTTCTAGTTATATCTTATTGTACAGTCTGTGGCTTGAATAGTTGTTGCAGTTACTATTTTTGATTGGTTCATCTTTTAGTCTTTCTGTCTAAAAAACATAGTTTATACACCACAGTTACAGTTTTATAATATTATGTATTTTTCTGTGTGCTTATGGTTACCAATGAGTTTTGTACCTTCAGATGATTTATTGTTGCTCCTTAGCATCCTTTTCTTATTGATTGACATACCCCCTTTAGCATTTCTTGGTGAACAGGTCTGGTATTCATGAAATCCCTCAGCTTTTGTTTTTCTGGGAAAGTAATTTTATTTCTTCCTCATGCTTGAAGGATATTTTTGCTGGATATTCTATTCTGGCATAAAACTTTTATTCCTTGAGCACTTTAAACATGTCATGCCACTCTCTCCTAGCCTGTGAAGTTTCCTCTGAAAAGTCTACTGCTAGATGTATTGAAGCACCTTTGTGTATTATTTGTTTCTGTTTCTTTTCTCTTGCTGCTTTCAGGATCTGTTTTTTACCCTTGACTTTTGGGAAGGACCTTCCCAAAGATCCTTTAAGAGTTTGATTATTAAATGCCTTGAGGTAGTATTCTTTGGGGTAAGTCTGCTTGGCATTCTGTAACCTTCTTGTACTTGGATATTGATAAGTATTTCTAGGTTTAGGAAGTTATTTTATTATCCTTTGAATAACCCTTCTCCCCCATCTCTTTCTCTACCTCCTCTTAAAGATCAATAACTTTAAGATTTGCCCTTTTGAGGCTATTTTCTAGATCTTGTAGGCATGTTTCATTCTTTATTCTTTTTTCTTGTGTCTCCTCTGACTCTGTATTTTCAAATAGCATGTCTTCAAGCTCACTAATTCTTTTGTCTGTTTGATCAATTCTGCTGTTAAAAGACTGTGATGCATTCTTCAGTATGTTGGTTGCATTTTTCAACTACAGAATTTACACTTGATTCTTTTTAATTATTTTAATTTCTTTGTTAAATTTATCTGATAGAATTCTGAATTCCTTCTCTGCATTATCTTGAATTTCTTTCAGTTTCCTTAAAACAGCTATTTTTAATTCTCTGTGTGAATGGCCACATATCTCTGTCTCTCCAGGACTGGTTCCTTGTTCCTTATCTAGTTTGGTGAGGTCATATCTTCCTGGATGGTCTTGATATTTCTAGAAGTTCATTGGTGTCTGGACATGGAAGAGTTAAGTATTTATTATAGTCTTTGCTATATGGGCTTTTTTGTACCCATCCTCCTTGGGAAGGCTTTATAGGTATTTAGAAAGACTTGGGTGCTGTGACCTAAGCCATATCTGCATTAAGGGGCACTCCAAGCCCAGGATCACTGTGGTTCTTCCAAACTCGTCCTGGTACCACCTTGGTGGCCCTGAATAAGATCCAGAAGAATTCTCCACATTTCCAAGCAGAGACTCTTGTTCACTCCCCTACTTTCTCGCAAACAAATGGAGTCTTTTTCTCTCTCTGCTGAACCACGTGGAGCTGGAGATGGTGTGACACAGTGCCCCCTGTGGCCACTGCCACTAGGACTGCACTGGGTGTGACCTGAAGCCAGCAAAGCCCTGGTTCTCACCCAAGGCCTGCTGTAACCACTACAAGGCTACTATATGCTCAAGGCCCTAGGGCTCTACAATCAATAGGTAATGAAACCAGCTGGTCCTTCTTTTCAGGGTGGCAAATTCCCCCAGACACAATGTGGATCCAGAGATACCATCTGGGAGCCTGGGACTGGAGTCAAAAACCTAGAGATCTACTTGGTATTCTATTCTACTGTGGCTGGGCTGTCATTGAAACCAGGTCACACAGTCATTCCCATTCTTCCGTCTCCTTTCACAAGCAGAAGAGCCTCACCCCATTGCCACCACCACCACAGACCCACAGGGAGTACTGCCAGACTACCGCCAATATTCAGTTAAGGTCAAAGGGCTCTTCAGTCAGCTTGTGGTAAGTGCTGCCAAGCCTGGGACTCACCCTTCAGGGCAGTGGACTTTTCTCTCTCCCAGGGCAGGTCCAAGAATGCCATTCAAGAGCCAAGACCAGTGGGGAGGGATGGCATTGGGAGTTATACCTGATGTAAATGACGAGTTGATGGGTGCTGACGAGTTGATGGGTGCAGCACACCAACATGGCACAAGTATACATATGTAACAAACCTGCACGTTATGCACATGTACCCTAGAACTTAAAGTATAATTAAAAAAAAAAAAAAAGAGCCAAGGCCTGGAATCAGGGGCCCTAAGAGCCCCCTTGATATTCCACCCCACTGTGGCAAAGATGGTACCTAAGGTGACAAAGTCCACTTTTCTTTTCCCTCTGCTTTTCTCAAGTAGAAGGAGTCTCTCCCCAAAGCCACCACAGCTGGGAATGTGCTGCATTACACCTGATATCAGCGTGTCTGAGTCTCACCCAAGGCCTGCAGCATGCTACCTGGGTATCACTGCTGGTTCTTCAAGGCCTAAGAGCTCTTTAGTCAGTAAGTGGTGGATCCTGCCTAAACTGAGTCCTTCTCTTCTAGGTAGTGGGTTTCCTTCTGGCCCAGGGTATGTCTAGAAATTTCGTCCAAGGGCTAGGTCCTGGAATGGGAGCCTCACAACTCTGACCAGTAGCCTATCATACTGTGGCTGAGCTGCTATCCAAGATGCAAGACAGAGTTGTCCATGCTCTTCCCTCTCTTCTCCTCAAGCAGAAATAAAAGGTCTCTTTTGAACATGCAAGCTATGCTGCCTGGGGTTGGTGGGAGGGCATGATGTAAGCCCTCCCTTAGCCACCCTGGCTAGTGTCTAGTAGGCCACATGCCACCCAAGTCCACTGGCTCTGAGCCTAGCTCAGCACTAGTAGGATAGGGTACTGGTCAGAGTCGTGAGGACCCCATTTCACTTGCAGTCGTTCTGGCCTAGACTGTTCCTCAAGGTCACTTAGGGCCCGAGCGCACTCCCAGCCACAGTAACAAGACTTGCTGGAACTCACGTTCTGACCACTGGGATGCACAATTCCCCTCTGGCTAGGGCCAGTCCAAATGTTTCCTCTGTAGCCAGGCATCAGCTGAGTACAGCCTGATTTTGATTTCCACTCTGACAGGGCAGCACCGAGTTCAATGCAAAGCCCCACAATCACTGTGCTCTCCCCCTTTCAAGCACACAGATTCTTGGTACCATGTGGCCACTGCTGAAGGATGGGGGAATGGTGGTGTCAGCAATTCAAGACTGTCTTTCCTACCCTCTTCACTGCCTCTTTCGGAGATACGAAGCCAAAACCAGGCGCAGTGCTAATCTGATATCTGGTTCCTGTGTTGGTGTTCCCTTTGTGTAGATAGTTGTCAAACTTGGTGTTCCTGCAGGGGACAACCAGGGGAACCCTGTATTCATCCATCTTGCTCCAGCACTCCCCAAGCATTACAGTTTGATTAGCACATAAGCATTAAATGGCATTAGTGTCCTCCTGTCACTGAGATACTAAAAATCAAGTCCCATTCCACATTTCCAAATGTTTCCTATGGGACAGTAGCTGCCTTACCCAGAAAGTGCTGATTTCTTTTTGTTTTTGTTTTTGTTTTTGTTTTAGATGGAGTCTCACTCTGCTGTCGCCAGCCTGGAGTGCAGTGGCATGATCTTGGTGCACTGCAACCTCCGCCTCCTGGGTTCAAGCAATTCTCCTTTCTCAGCCTCCTGAGTCACTGGGACTACAGGTGCCCACCACTACGCCCAGCTAATTTTTTTGTATTTTCAGTAGAGACAGTGTTTCTCCATGTTGGCCAGGATGGTCTCAATCTCCTGATCTCATGATCCACCCGCCTCGGTCTTCCAAAGTGCTGGGATTACAGGCATGAGCCAGCACTCCTAGCCAAAGGTGCTGATTTCTAACACAGCACTTTGTATTAGAAATCTCATTTCCTGCTGGGCGCGGTGGCTCACGCCTGTAATCCCAGCACTTTAGGAGGCCAGCTGAAGTGGGCAGATTACCTGAGGTCAGGAGTTCAAGACCAGCCTGACCAACATGGAAAAACCCCGTCTCTGCTAAAAATACAAAATTAGCTGGGTGTGGCGGCACACACCTGTAATCCCAGCTACTCGGGAGGCTGAGGTAGGAGAATCGCTTGAACCTGGGAGGCGGAGGTTTCGGTGACCCGAGGTCATGCCAATTGCACTCCAGCCTGGGCAACAAGAGTGAAACACTGTCTCAAAAAAAAAGAAAAGAAAAGAAAAGAAAAGAAATCTCATTTCCATTTTACGACAAAGATCACAGAGACTCTAAGGATTAAACTCACTCCTTATGCTTACTATTGATCACACTGATTTCAAAATTAAGTCTAATTCCAAAGCCTGCTCTACTTAGCTGCTCCTAGGTGCTGAAAGAATTTAAGGAGGTTATGTAGTCAGCTAGGGGTGCCAACACAGAATAGCACAGACTGAGTGGCTTAAACAACAGGAATATATTTTCTTACTGTTCTGGAAGGTGAGAAGACCAAGACTCAGGTTCTGACATCGTTTAGTTTCTAGTGAGAGTTCTCTTCCTGGCTTGTATTTGGCATATTCTACTATGTCTTCACATGGTCTTTCCCTGCTATGTGCGTCTGATGTTTCTTCCTGTTAAGGACATTAATCCTATCAGATTGGGGATCCACCCTTGTGACCTCATTTAACCTGAATTATCTCCATAAAATGCCCATCTCCAAATACAGCCATACTGGGTGTTAGGGCTGCAACATATGAACTTTGGAGGGACATAAACATTCAGTCCATAATAAAAGTTGAGGACAGACAACAAGTCATTAGATTTGGTGACTGAGATCATCGACTAACTCTGTACAAACAGTTTTGATATAATGGTAGGGTCAGAAATTGTATGGAGACTAAATAAGGAGTGATACTTGAGGAAAATGTCGTGATGATTCATATCTGTAGGGAGTAAAGGATAGAGGGAGGTGGGAGAGTCCATTTAGCAACCATTCAGAATTGAGAACCTCATAATCGAAAAATGGTATATTCCGCAGCTAAAGTCAACACATCCTTGTAAACAGAATGTTTCTGTCTTTATTTTGTGCTGCTGTGACAGAACACCCTGAGACTGCACAATTTATAATGAACAGAAATTTATTGACTTATGGTTTAGGAGGCTGGAAAGTCAAAACTTACATTGAATTCTTTCAGCTGCACCTGGGAGCAGCTAAGTAGAGAAGGCTTTGGAATATTAGACTTAATTTTGAAATCAGGTGCTAGCACTGACCAGCTAATGGTGAGCATAAGATGCTAATGTCATCTCTCAGAATCTCTGTGACCTTTGTTGTAAAATAAAAATTAGATTTTGTAACAGCACCAATCCTGCCCATATGATGGAGCACTCCTGGCCCAATCACCTCTTAAAGGCCCACCTCTTAATACTGTTACAATGTCAGTTACATTTCAACGTGAGTTTCAGAGAGGACAAACGTTCAAACCATAGCAGTTTCTAATGAAAGATATCTACTTTAACTCAAGGTATTTATTTTAAGATGATATGTCTTAAGATTTAAGATTATCTATAGTGGCAGAGTAGCATTCACTGGATCTGCATAAAAGAACAATTCTGAAATCTCTTTCCACGATTTTCCCAATCCCATCCTTTGAGACCTACAAATTAAAAGAAATACATTTTATATCAACACTGTAAGTACACACACATACACCCCTCACAGACACCTGAAACAAAATGTATAAAATTATATGGTACGATTTCTATTGCTGCATACTAAGCCAGCCCAAAACTTGGTTGCTTGAAAACGAAACAAAAATTGCTCACAAATGTGCAATTCAGGCAGGACTTAGAGGTGGTAGGGATAGGACGTCTGATCTCTCCTACCTCACTTGGCATTAGCTGAGGCAGCTCAGCAGGGACTGGAGGATCCAGCCTCAAGATAGCTGATCTGCACTGCTGGCAGTTTAATGTTGGCTATCATTTGGTAGCTAAGCCAGGGCTGTGGGTCAAGGTCCTCTCCATGGACTTCTTGGTTTCAAAAGCAAACCTTCTAAGAAGAGAAGGTGGAAGTATGGGCATTTTTTATGATCCAACCTAAGAAAACACTTCATGTCACTTTTGCCATTGTTATGGACTGCTTGTTTATGTGTCTCCAAAATTTGTATGTAGAAATCCTAACCCTTAATATGATGGTCTTAGGAGGTAGGCCTTAGGGAGGTCATTAGGTCATGAGAGTAAAACCCTCATGAATGGCACTAGTGCTCTTAGAAAAAGGATCCCAGAGAGCTTTCTCACTCTCTTTCTGCCATATAAAGATATAACAAGACAGTAGTCTGAAACCTGGACTTGGGTTTCAGAACCCAACCATGCTGGCACCCTGATCTCAGACTTCCAACCTCCAGAATTGTGAGAAATGCATTTCTGTTGTTTATAAGCTACCCAATCTATGGTACTTTATTACAGCAGCCCATGTCAGCCATATTCTATTGGTTGAAGTAGCCACAAAGTTCTACCCAGGTTTACAGGGAAGAGACAAGACTCCATCACTCAATAGGTGGAGCATCAGCATCACATTGCAAGAAGAATACATCAAATAGGAGAAATTATCTTGGGTGTTCATAGAAAACATTATCTGCTTACCTTGTACCATACTAGACTATACCACACTGGTACTATACTATAGGACAGCAGTATATTCTGGTATATTGTAGTCTGCTGTTTTCTATGCTGATGATTACCACTGAACTGTGTTAACAGTCTAGTGGCTCACCATCCTCAGTTTGAAAAACACTGTCCTGTACAATTGTAAGTTGAGACAGTAGTAAAAAATGTCCCTTCTACACTGGCAAAATGCTTTAAGAAAATAAATACAGGAATTACTGAAATATATCAGAAAGATTTTTTAAAAATTGAGCCAAATAAAGTTCGCTACTTTTACTCTCTAATACCTATTTATAAGAGCAACGTTTGGCAATCTCAGGTGAGTTCATTTTATAACAGTCAAAATCTGAACACATCATTGCTTAGGCCAAAATAGAACCTCTAATTATTATGACAAACCATAATACCTCTATAAATTTTTACGTAAAATGTCTTTTTCAAGTCAATTGTAGAAAATGTGCATAACCAAGTGATTGTAACACAATCCTTTAACTTGATTGATTCTTTACTGATTCACACAAACTATTTAGGTATGGAATTTAAGAGTCACTTGAAGTCATCATCCTTGTGACAAGATCTCTAAGCAAGCAAGCACCTGGCACTGTAGAGGCTAAAGGAAGTGTGGTCTAAATCTTGTTCCTCTCATTCAGAAGCCTGTGGACCCATAGCCTGGGTATCACTTGAGAGCTTGAGAAAAGATAGACTTTAATGCCACCCTACTCCTGACAAGTCAGAATCTGCATTTTAACAAGATACCCCAGGAGATTCCTGAACCCATTCAAGTTTGAATAGTACTGACCGAAATCGATGTTTTCCAAAATGTTTAGTTTGTGCAACCTATGAGTAAAAAATGTGGCATGAGTATATGTCTATGTGTATCTTTGCATAATACACATACACTGATATAATGTTTTATAAACAATATGATACATCAAATAGAATTTTTTTTTTTTGGAGGCGGAGTCTCGCTCTGTCGCCCGGGCTGGAGTGCTGTGGCCAGATCTCAGCTCACTGCAAGCTCCGCCTGCCGGGTTCACGCCATTCTCCTGCCTCAGCCTCCCGAGTAGCTGGGACTACAGGCGCCTGCCACCTCGCCCGCGGCTAGTTTTTTGTATTTTTTAGTAGAGACAGGGTTTCACCGTGTTAGCCAGGTTGGTCTCGATCTCCTGACCTCGTGATCCGCCCGTCTCGGCCTCCCAAAGTGCTGGGATTACAGGCTTGAGCCACCGTGCCCGGCCAGAAATTTTTAACAGATGAGGTAAACAGATATCAGTAGAAGTTCTAGTACTTCTCTCTCAGTCCTCACTGTTTCATCTTAATAACTTCCAGAGGTACAAGCACCCTGTTTTGGGGCCCACTGACCTAAATCACACCACGAGCTCAAATAGCTTTCTCTTGACTAAGTCACATTGCCCAGAAACACATGAATGCTCTCATGACACGCTGCAGTAAAATGAACAATTTATAAAGTTCCATGCATTTAAAACTCTTTCCCCTCTTTAAAGCAAATATTTGTTGATATACTTAACAGATCATTAAATTTTGGCTTCTGAGAAATTAATTACTTATTTTAAGGAACTCTGATCCCCAGTATTGCTTACAGGAAATGAGTAAACATATATTTGCATGTGAGAAGATACACTGGCATAAACTTTCAATGGCACACTTTAAAAGTGATCCAAGGTTTCTAAGAATTATAATCTAGCCATTAAAAATTATAAAGTAGGCCAAGCGTGGTGGCTCACGCCTGTAATCTCTGCATTTTGGGAGGTGGGTGGATCACCTGAGGTCAGGAGTTTAAGATCAACCTCCCAACATGGAGAAATCCTGTCTCTACTAAAAATACAAAAAATTAGCCGAGCTTGGTGGCAGGCACCTGTAATCCCAGCTACTCAGGAGGCTGAGGCAGGAGAATCACTTGAACCCAAGAGGTGGAGGTTGCAGTGAGCTGAGATCATGCCACTGCACTTTGGCATGGGCAGCAAGAGCAAAACTCTGCCTCAAAAAAATTTATATGTATATAATATATATATAATATATTTATATATAATAAATATATAAAATATATAGTGCCTGTGTATATTTTTGGCACAGAAAATATATATTTTTAAGTGAAATCTAAATAAAGGCTAATGGTAACCACAGGTTAATGGGGACTGTGTTTCAATGGTTCTCATTATGTTTTTGTTTTATTTGTATTTTCTAATTCTTCTGCAATTACCATGTATTATTTGTGTAATGAATTAGTCACTAACGGTGACATCACTGGCATGCCCTGAACCTGGGGTACCTAATGGGTTGAATCAATTCTTCACGTAGTTATTGGAGTCTGCCAGTCAGTTTTCTTTTCATTTTTTAAGTGTTTTTAATTTTTTGTGGGCACAGATATTTGTGGGGTACATGAGATGTTGCGATACTGGCATGTAATGTGAAAGAAGCACATCATGGAGAATGGGGTATCCATCCCCTCAAGCATTTATCCTTTGAGTCACAAACAATCCAATTACATTTTAAAAATTATTTGAAAATGTACAATTAAGTTATTATTGACTGTAGTCACCCTCTTGGGCTATCAAATATTGGGTCTTATTCATATTTTTAATTTTTTTGTACCTATTAACAATCCCCATCTCTCGCTCACACTCCATCCCCAACTACCCTTCCCAGCCCCGATAACCATCCTTCTACTCTCTGTCTGTGACTTCAATTGTTTTGATTTTTTTAGATCCCACAAATAAGTGAGAACATGTGATGTCTGTCTTTCTGTGCCTGGCTTATTTCATTTAAAGATCTCCAGTTCCATCTAAGTTGTTACAAATTACTGCATCTCATTCTTTTATGGCTGAATAGCATTCCATTGTGTATATGTACCACATTTTCTTCATTCATCTGTTGACACTTAGGTAGATGGCCACTTAGGTTGCTTCCAAATATTAGTTATTGTAAACAGTGCTGCAACAAACAGGGGTGCAGATAACTCTTCAATATACTGATTTACTTTCTTTTGGATATGTACCCAGCAGTGGGATTGCTAGATCATATGATAGCTCAACTTGTAGTTCATTGAGGAACCTCCGAACCATTGTCCGTAGTGGTTGTACTAATTTACATCCCCGCCAACAGTGTATGCAGGTTCCCTTTTGTCAGCATCCTCACCAGCATTTCTTATTGCCTGTCTTTTGGATACAAGCCATTTTAACTGGGGTGAGGTGGTATCTCATTGTAGTTTTGATTTGCATTTCTCTGATGAACAATGATGTTAAGCACCTCTTCATATGCCTATTTGCCATTTGTATGTCTTCTTTAGAGAAATGTCTATTCAAATTTTTTGCCCAGTTTTTGATCAGATTATTATATTTTTTCTTATAGAATTGTTTGAGATCCTTATATATTCTGATTATTAATCCTTGTCAAATGGGTAGTTTGCAAATATTTTCTCCCATTCTGTGGGTTGTGTCTTCACTTTGTTCATTGTTTCCTTTGCTGTACAGAGCTTTTTAACTTGATGTGATCCAATTTGTCCATTTTTGTGTTGGTTGCCTGTGCTTAGGAGTATTGCTCAAGACATTTTTGCCCAGACCAATGTGCTGAAAATTTTCCCCAGTATTTTCTTGTAGCAGTTTCATAGTTTGAGGTCTTCGATTTAAGTCCTTAATCCATTTTGATGTGATTTTTGTATATGGCAAGAGATAGGGATTTAGTTTCACTCTTCTGCATATGGATATCCAGTCTTTCCAGGATCATTTATTGAAGGGACTGTCTTTGCCCCAGTGTATGTTCTTGGCACGTTTGTCAAAAATGAGTTTGCTGTAGGTGTGTGGATTTGTTTCTGGGTTCTCTGTTCTGATGTATTATTGGTCTATGTGTCTATTTTTATGCCGGTGTCATGTTTTGGTTACTATGGCTCTATAGTGTAACCTGGAGACAGGGAATATGATTTCTCCAGTTTTGTTCTTTTTGCTTAGGATAGCTCTCACAATTCTGGGTCTTTTGTGGTTCCAAGTAAATTTTTAGGATTGTTTTTTCTGTTTCTGTGAAGAATGTCATTGGTATTTTGATACGGATTACACTGAATCTGTAGATTGCTTTGGGTAGTATGGACATTTTAATAATATTGATTCTTCCAAGCCACGAATATGGAATATCTTTCCTTTTTATATGTACTCTTCAATTTCTTTCACCAATGTTTTATAGTTTTCATTTGAGAGATCTTTCACTTCTTTGGTTAAACTAATCTCTAGGTATTTACTTGTATTTGTAGTTATTGTAAACAGTATTACTTCTTGATTTCTTTCTCAGATTGTTCACTGTTGGCATATGAAAATGCTACTAATTTTTGTATGCTGATTTTGTATCCTGCTGCAACTTTACTGAATTTGTTTATCAGTTCTGTTAGTTTTCTTGTGGAGTCCTTAGGTTTTTCTAAATATAATATCACAACATCTGCAAACAAGGATAATTTGACTTCTTACATTCCAGTTTGGATGCCCTTTATATATTTCTCTTATTTAATGGCTCTAGTTAGGACTTCCAGTACTTTTCTGAGTAAGTGGTGAAAGTGGGCACCTTGTTGTATTCCAGTTCTTAGAAGAAAGACTTTCACTTTTCCCCATTCAGTATGATACTAGCTGCTGGTCTGTCTTATATGGCTTTTATTATGTTGAGGTATAATCCTTCTACCCCAGTATTTTTAGGGATTTTCATCATTAAGGGATGTTGAATTTCATCAAATGCTTTTGCAGCATCAATTGACATGATCATATGGTCTTTATCCTTCATTCTGTTGATGTGATGTGTCACATTGATGGATTTGCATATGTTGAACCATCCTTACATCCCAGGGATAAATTCCATGTGATCATGATGAATGATCTTTCTAAGATATTGTTGAATTCAGTTTGCTAATATTTTGTTGAGGATTTTTGCCTCAGTATTGATCAGGGATACTGGCTTGTAGTTTTCTTTTTATTGATGTGTCTTTGTCTGGTTTTGGTATCAAGGTAATACTGGCCTCATAGGATGAGTTTGGAAGTATTCCCTCCTGTATTTTTTTGGAATAGTTTGAGTAGTATTGGTATTAGTTCTTCTTTAAATGTTTGATAGAATTACAGTAGTGGAGCCATCAAGTCCCAGGTTTTTCTTTCCTGGGAGACTTTTTATTACAACTTTGATCTCGTTACTTGATATTCGTCTGTTCAGGTTTTGGATTTCTTCGTGGTTCAGTCTTGGTAGATTGTATGTATGTGTCCAGGAATGTATCTCTTTCTTATAAATTTTCCAATTGATTGACATATAGGTGCTCATAGTAGCCACTAATGATCCTTTGAATTTTTACAGTATCAGTTGTAAACATCTTATTTATTTATTTGTGTTTTTTGTTTTGTTTTGTTTTGTTTTGTTTTGTTGCCTTGAGACGGAGTCTCGCTCTTTCACCAGGCTGGAGTGCAGTGGCATGATCTCGGCTCACTGCAAGCTCCGCCTCCTGGGTTCAAGCCATTCTCCTGCCTCAGCCTCCCTAGAAGCTGGGACTACAGGCGCCTGCAACCATGCCCGGCTAACTTTTTGTATTTTTAGTAGAGACAGGGTTTCACCAGGTTAACTCGATCACCTGACCTCGTGATCCACCCACCTCAGCCTCCCAAAGTGCTGGGATTACAGGCGCGAGCCACCGCACCTGGCCCTTTTTTCTCTTTTATTTTATTTATTTGGGTATTCTCTTTTTTATAGTTAGTCTGGCTAAAGGTTTGCAAATTTTGTTTAACTTTTCAAAAACCCAACTTTGTGTTTTATTGATATTTTGTATTTTTTTATTTCAATTTCATTTTTTTCTCCTCTGATCTTTATTATTTATTTTCTTCTACTAATTTTGGATTTGGTTTGCTCTTGCTTTTCTAGTTCTTTAAGATGTATCATTAGATTATTTATTTGAAGTTTCTTCTTTTTTTGATGTAGGGACTTATAGCTATAAACGTCCCTCTTAGTACTGCTTTTGCTGCATCCCATAGGTTTTTGTCTCTTGTGGTCTAGGTGCCACCTCAGCCACAGTGCGGTAGAACACCAGGTAGACGGTAGACGTCTAAGGCTTTTGATTCTAGTCCTTAACTCCCAGATGGCACCTTTGAACCCACCCAGGGCCTAGGAGACCTCGCTGCCCTTCCATTATCATTTGTTTCAAGGAAATTTTTAATATTCTTCTGAATCACTTCATTGACCCACTGGTCATTCAGGAGCATATTGTTTGATTTCCATGTATCTGTATAGTTTCCAAAATTGCTCTTGTTGTTCATTTCTATAGCTTTATTGCATTGTGGTCACAGAAGGCTTGATATTATTTCAGTTTTTTTAAATGTTTTAAGACTTGTTTTGTGACCTAACATGTGGTCTATCCTTGAGAATGATCCATGTGCTGATGAAAAGAATGTGTATTCTGAAGCTGTTGGATGAAATGTTCTGTAAATATCTGTTAGATCCATTTGGTCTAGGGTGCAGAATAAGTCTGATATTTCTTTATTGATTTTCTGTCTAAAAGATCTTTCCAGTGCTGAAAGTGGGATGTTGAAGTCTCCAGCTGTTATGGTATTGGGGCCTATTCTTCTCTTTAGCACTAATAATATTTGTTTTATAGATCTGGATACCCCAGTGTTGGGTGCATATATATTTAAAATCGTTATATCCTGTTACCAAATTGACCCCTTTATCATTATACAGTGATCTTCTTTGTCTCTTCTTATAGTTTTTGTCTTAAACTCTGTTTTGTTTGATATAAGTATAGTGACTCCTACTTTTCTTGGATTCCATTGGTATCTCACCCCAAGATTCCACTGGGTCTCACCCAAGGCCTGTTGCCTTGGCTCCTGCATATGTTCACTCAAGGCCTTGGAGCTCTACAATCAGCCAGTGGCAAAGCCAGTCAGGCCAGTGTCCTTATGTTCAGGGCAGCAAGGTCTTCCAGGCCCTGGGTGGGTTCAAAGGTGCCATCTGGGAGTTAAGGACTAGGGTCAAAAGTCTTAGATGTCTACCTGGTATTCTATTGTACTGTGGCTGAGGTGGCACCTAGACCACAAGATGGGGTTCTTCCCACCCTTCCCTCACCTTTCCAAAGCCTCACCCCATAGCCACCACCATCTCAGACCACAAAGAGTACTGCGAGACCACCGCCCATGTTTCCTTAAGACCCAAGGGCTCTTAAGTCAACTTGCAGTGAATGCTACCTGGCCTGGAACTCACCCTTAGGGAAGGTGGACTCTGATATGGCCCAGGGCAGGATCAGAAATGCCATCCAAAAGTCAAGTCCTGGAGTCTGGGACCCCGAGAGCCTCCTAAGTACTCTACCCTCTATGGCCATGCTAGTACCCAAAGCGGGCAAATCTCAGAGGCTCACCTAAGGCCCTCAACATAGTACCTGGGTATCATTACTGATTACTCAGGGGCCAGGGGCTCTTCAGTTAGGAGGTGATGAATGCTGCCAAGACTGAGTGGGTCCTTTCCTTCAAGACAGCAGTTTCCCTTCTGACCTGGGTGTCTCTAGAAATGTCATCTGGGAGCAAGGACCTGGAACAGGGGCCTCAGGACTCTGACAGCTACCCTATGATGCTGTGGCTGACCTGGTTTCCAAAATCCAAACCTAAGTCCTTTCCACCTTTCTCTCTCCTCTCCTCAAGCAGAAGGAAAGGGTCTGTTTTGGAACTAGGAGCCATGCAGCCTGTAGTTAGGGGAGGGGTGATGCCAGCACTCCCTTAGCCACCCCAGCAGGTGTCTCAGTATGTCAGGTACCCTCCAAGTCCTCCGTCTCTAATTCAGCATTAGGACTTGCCTAAGAGTCGCAGCCCTTATGGCCTAGCCTGCCTTTCAAGTTTACTGGGGACACAGATCACTTTGACCCTCAGTGGCAAGGTTTATGGGAACTCAAGTTCTGACCACAGGGGTCAGTAATTTCCCTCTGCTAGGGCTGGTTTAAATGCTCCCTTTGTGGGTAAAAACGATCAGCTGAGTTTGGTCCTGTTTTCCTTTCTGCCCTAACAGGACAGCGCTGAGTTCAATGACCCACAATTTCTGTGTTCTCCCTCCCCCAGTGCCCAGAGACGCTCTCTGCACCACGCTGCCATTGCTGTGGAGGGTGAGAGAAGGGTGGTGTTGGTGATTCAGGACTTTTTTTATTTTTCCTGTTTCTTCAGTGCCTCTTTCAGCAATGGAAGTTAAAACCAGGTACTATGAGGGTGCAGTGATTTTTGGGTCTTATGGTGTTTTTTCCGTGTAAATAGTTGCTAAATTGGTGTCCTTGTAGGGAGGGACGATTGGTGGAGCCTCCGATTTTGCTATCTTGCTCCACTACCAGTTTGCCAGTCAGTTTTCATACAAACCAAAGGGAGGGTTATACGCTGTCTGTTTTTTCCTCTGTAAGTAATCAGAAATTACACAGTCTGTATGTTATATACACATATACATAACATTCCTGTCTTAGTGTGTTCAGTCTGCTATAGCAAGTCACCATAGACTAGGTCGCTTAGACCACAAACACTCATTTTTCACAGTTCTGGAGACTGGAAATCCAAGATCAGGGTGTGGGCCCTGTTCCCAGTTATATCCACACGTGGCCTTCCTTGGTGGTTCATACAAGCAGAGCAGAAATGATCTTGTGTCTCTTCTTATTTTTATAAGGGCATTAATCCGTCATGGGAACTTCATCGCATGACCTAATCCTCTCCAAGGCTTCAGCTCCTGATACCATTACGCTGGGGTTAGGGCTTCAACGTATGAATCGGAGAGATACAAACTTGTCCGTAGTATTTCTTTCACAGCTGAATTGGCGTTTACATTTCAGGAAGAGAAAGTGTCCAAGAGTAACAATTGAAATACAAAGTGGGTTCTTTCTTTTAAACACTTTGTGTTATGTTATCTCCATCATGAGGCCATTCAAGAACAGGAACTGTATTCTCAGAGTATTAGTTATCTATTGCTGTATAATAAGTTACCCCAAAACTCAGTGATTTAAAACAATAGTAAGCATGTATCAGCATTGATAGTTTGCATGGATCAGGAATTTGGGAGTGCCCTGGTCGGGCCTTAGTGGCTTGGGGCCTCTCACAAGGTTCCAGTCAGATTAGACTGTGGCCTTAGTCATGGAGGCTTGCCTAGGGCTGAGGATACACTTCCAAGGTGACTCAAGTTGGATGCTCCCCACCAGGGTCTCACCACAGGGCTCCTCATGCATCTCCACAGCATGGCAGCTGGCTTCCCCCGGGGGGAGCAACGGGAGAGACCTTTAACGGAAGCTACAATGCCTTTCCTAGCCTGCCTTGACAATCTCACGCCATTTCTCTGCCATATTCTATTTGTCTCACCACAACCCTGATTCACTATGGGAAGGGGATTACACAGGGATCTGATACGAGAGGGCAGGAATTATTGGCCCACTTGGGGTACCTAATAACCACTCTGTGATAGTTTCTTATGGTGTACTGCTTAGGAAAGACAGGGCTTTTAAAATGAAGTGTAGGTTAAATAGATACCCTCATCCTAAGTGCATCTAAAGCAAGTAACTGAGGTGATGTTGAGAAAGGTCAAAGCGGTACTAGGAAAGGGAAGGGAAGGGAAGGGAAAAACCAAAGGATTTCAGCTTCTCTGATGATTCAGGGTGTCCAGATTTAAGATGGAGTTATTATAGGCACTGAATTGACAATTCAAAATTTCCGCAGTCCGAAGAAACTAACATTGAAGAGGAGAGAGAAAGCAGTTCTTTATTTCAACCCTGCAAATGTGTATGTTTCCTCTGGGATAGGAAAGGGACGTCAATGGGACAGTAATGCAGAGGAGGAAAACTAACAATGAAGGCATGGCTACCTGGGCTATGTACATAATTGTTTTTCATTTGTATAGCAACCCGGTAAGTAGGTATTGTTATCCTTATTTAGTCTGGAAAAATTGAACCTGAAGGATTTACGTTCAGCCACATAGCCAATGTGTGAGGGCCAAAATTGCACTTAACTTCAAAATAGGTCTTTACACCGTTTGAAAATCAAACTAAATTGGATCAAGTGTAGATAACAGTAGCTACAGGGAAGTGTGAGGTGGGTGAGAATTAGCCATTCTCCAACGTAGTCCCTGCCAGGATATAATGAAAGCAAGTTTCAGACTAAATTCTCCGTACATATACATTTATTAGCAAGGAGGCCCAAAGCAATTCATCAATCTGTTCTATAAACATTCATGAAGTCTCAAGTCTTTATTCTTTTAGGTTGTTCTACCACCACTCTTCAGAAAAGATATTGCAGTCAGCTTAACTATATTCCACAATAGGATTCTATTACCCTTAAATTCAGTGTCAGGCACCAGAAATCATATAATCCACCAGCAAGACACAGGACCAATCCAGCCTCAGGCAGCACACCAAAGGATGTAGACTACAGGCTTCACTCGATGACTATTCCCTGTTCATACAGGGTCAGGGAAGCCTACTTATACCTTGAATCTCATAAGTAGTGTCTATTTTTAGAATTTATTTTTCTGATCAATAAGCCATTAATTTCACCAATGAAAACTCATTTCTGCCATTCATGAATTCATATCTTAATCAATGGACAGTGGAGTTGCATTTATTAACCAGTACTATGTTTGACCTTCCTGATTAGATACTAGTTGGTCACTCCTGAAGTGTACATTTCTGACTACCCCTAGGGTTTCGTAAACAAAAATCTACATTTGTATCATACTGTTTATGATGTAGTAAATTAGAGATGTCAAAGCAAAGGAGACAAGCACATCCTTAGCCCAGATACTTGATGTTGCGGGAGCTCAGCTGCAGACTGAATTACTATCGTGCTAGAATTCAGCACCATGTTGTTTTGCGCTTTAGTTATCAAATTGCTTCTTGTGTTGGATTTGGCTTCTTTTTTCTTTTTTTTTGAGACAGAGTCTCACTCTGTCGCCCAGGCTGGAGTGCAGTGGCCTAATCTGGGCTCACTGCAAGCTCCGCCTCCCGGGTTCACGCCATTCTCCTGCCTCAGCCTCCAGAGTAGCTGGGACAACAGGCGCCCACCACCACGCCCAGCTAATTTTTGTATTTTTAGTAGAGATGGGGTTTCACCGTGTTAGCCAGGATGGTCTCGATCTCCTGACCTCGTGATCCGCCTGCCTCAGCCTTCCAAAGTGCTGGGATTACAGGCGTGAGCCACCGCGCTCGGTTTGGATTTGGCTTCTTAATCAGATTATGAAATTCTTGGAAAAAGTGAGTTATATACTTGTTTATTCTTCTACAATAGCTAGCACAATGCTAGATACATATAGGTCTAGAATGAATCATTTTTAATTATTATAATTTATAGTAATATCTTACAAACACCTAGTCCTTAGGATTCCATAGTTGCTTTGAGATTCTAAAGTACCTCAATGGACTACAAACCTTAAAAAATTGCCTGACTGACTTGAGTAATGGAAATGGTATATTTTGTGTAGATTTTCTAATATCAATTCACAGCTTTGTTCTAACAAGTATTAAACTTCATCAGGATAAGCATAAAGTGTGAACCATAATAAACAATCATGTACCACATAATGATGTTTTGGTCAACTATGAACTATATATATGACAGGGATCTCATAAAATTATACTGGAGCTGAGAAATTACCACTGCCTAATGACATCGTAGCACAACACCTTCCTCACGTGTTTGTGATGATGCTGTTGTAAACATACCTGCCGCACTTCTGGTCTTATAAGAGTATAGCACAATCATGTACAGTACATACTTGACAATGATCATAAATGACTGTGTTACAGGTTTATGTATTTACTATGCTATACTTTTTATCATTATTTGAGAGAGTACATCTTCCACTTATTTAAAAAAAAAAAAAAATGGTTGTAAAAGAGCCTCAGGCAGGCCCTTCAGGAGGTGTTCAAGAAGAAGACATTGTTATAGAAGATGATAGTTCCATGCATGTCATTGAACCTGAAACCCTTGCAATAGAACAAGATGTGGAGGTGGGAGACAGTGATACTGACGATCCTGGCCCTGCGTAGGCCTAAGCTAATGTGTGTGTTTATGTCTTACCTTTTAACAAAAAGTTTTTTTAATTAAAAAAACTTAATTAAAAAAGGAAAAAGTATATAGAATAAGGCTATAAAGAAAGAAAATCATTTTATACAGCCGCACAATGTATTTGTATTTTAAGCTAAGTGTTACTATGAAAGAGTCAAGAAGTTTTAGTAATTAAAAAGTTTATAAAGTAAAAAAGTTACAGTCAGCTAAGGTTAATGTGCTATCGAAGAAAGAAAAATATTTTAAAATAAATGTAGTGTAGTCTAAGTGTGCAGTGTTCATAAAGTCTCCAGTAGTGTCCAGGAATAGCCTAGGCTTCACATTCACTCACTGACTCCCCCAGAGCAACTTCCGTCCTGTAAGCTCCACTCATGGTAAGTGCCCTATCTAGGTGAACCATCTCTTAACTTTTATACCGCATTTTTACTGTACCTTTTCTCTATTTATGTTTAGATACATAAATACTTTTATGTTAACAATTGCCTACAGTATTCAGCACAGTAACACACCATACAGATGTGTCGCCTAGGGGCAACAGGCTATCCCAGGCAGTCTAGGCGTGTGGTAGACTACACCATCTAGATTTGGGTAGTACACTCTGTGACCATGATTGCACAACAACGGAGCACACCTAACGAAACATTTAACAGAACGTATCCCCAACCGTACAAACATAAATGCTGATATCTGGCTTCATTTCAGACTTTTTAAAATTGAGTTTGTCCATTTCCACCGAATT
>NW_012116154.1:5809075-5873791 GCF_000951035.1 Colobus angolensis palliatus | reverse complement strand
ACTTTTATGTTAACAATTGCCTACAGTATTCAGCACAGTAACACACCATACAGATGTGTCGCCTAGGGGCAACAGGCTATCCCAGGCAGTCTAGGTGTGTGGTAGGCTACACCATCTAGATTTGGGTAGTACACTCTGTGATGTTCACACGAAAAACTCACCTTATGATGCCTTTCTCAGAATGTGTCTTTGTAGTGTGACCGTACAAACATAAATGCTGATATCTGGCTTCATTTCAGACTTTTTAAAATTGAGTTTGTCCATTTCCACCGAATTGAATCATTTCAAGCACCAACGCCAGGAGCAGGAAGTTAGCACTGGGCTTGTTTTTATTCTGAGTACTGCTTGAATACTAATGGTTGAAAAGCATTGTAATATTTGACCCTGAAGAGCTTTGACTCAGGGATTTTATGTTGTCATTCACGTCCTCGGCAAGGAAAGGTATCCAGCTCCTAGTATTTAATATGTAATCACGACATCTAGTGCTCACTGTTTGGTTTTGTTAAGCAATAGCTATGAGCCACACAGCCAACCTGTAGCCACATCTCACCCAAGAAGGCCCAGGGCTGTGTTTTCAGTTTTGCTTTTAATTATTGCATAACTGTGTGAAGTTCTAAGACACTGTTAGGATTTTAGCTTTGGGATGGCAAGCCTTTGGGGCACCTCTTTGGGGTAAAGAAAGAAAAGCTAACAGAAAAGCTTCAGTGTACGTCTGATGAGGACAAAGGCCTGGCACTAGGTGAGTTTTAAAAATCCTTAAAAAAATTTTTTTTTAATTTTTAAAAAGCCAGTTCTTTTGCAATTGCCCGGAGAGAGGAGGACACCCATACTGATTGATTCATTGTTCTCCTGGGCAGGAATCGTCCCACTATAGTCTGGGGTAGCAAGAGTTCAAGGGTTAAAGTAGAAAGACTGATCCCATAAATGTAATTTGCATTCCTTCCAAATTCACATACAATTGTATAGCAGTCAGTGTTTAAATTTAAAAATACAATAGTTAAAGGAACTTTTCTCATGAACAGTTCTACTCCTAGTGTACATTGTGTAAACTCTACTATCAGAGAAAAAAGTCCTACTTTATTCTAGTTTAAGCTTGGTACATATACACAAACCCATACTATCACTTTAAAAAATTCTACTTAGGTAATCTGGTCCAATACTCATGGTTAGAGATTTTAACTTTGACAACTTAACAATATTTGGTTTATAATATTTGTGCTTTTATTTCAAGGTAGAATGTTTTCCAGCCAGAAATCTAGCTTTAAGTTTTATAAAGCATGACACAGCAGCTAGAACTCAGATCTCTAAATGGAATTATGCTAAATTTACAATACGTTACCTAAAGTCCTTATGCCTTAAAATGTTTCTAGGCTAAATTCTGTAATTTCCCTGGAAACATATTGAATTGTCTTCAATAATCATTGCATAAATATATTTATCTTACATCTGAGTACTTTATAAGCCAGTAAATCTTGTAATATTGCTAGCTTTAAGACTCATATGTATTTCTTCCTTTGTGTTTTCTCCCCAATCATATGATTATGTACTATTGATGCTATAAATATCTTATATTTTAAGGTTAGGCTAATTCCCGGTGGCTCTATTATCCCACCTGTGCTTGCAGCTCTCAGTATTTGATGAAATTGTCCATGACCTATGAATTAACCCTTGGTGTCCCTAGAATCCAAAATAAAGAATAAATGTATATAAAAGGATAATTGGGGACTTAGACTCTCTTACTTCCTCAAGACTTGATCTGGTTAATGGCTATCACAGGTGGACTGTTCTTTTTATTCTCCGGAGGGGAAAATATTGAATTAGTTCAGCCTGCTACCTGCTGGCATGGAAGACTGGGAAAGCTGGCTCCTTCATCGGTGTTTTTCTCTGTAGCTGCTCCCTTCCCCAACCTTGAGTTGATTTAAAAGGAGGGAAGAAAGTACCGTGCTACCTACAACGCTGTCATTTGGTGTTCACCCCAGGCAGTGTGCTAGACACATTCCTGGATTAATCCTTTATTTCCTTCAAGACAACAAACCTGTAAGATGGGTATTATTATCTCAATTTTACATATTTAAAAAAGTAAGCCTTTTTGTATTTGCATTGTTTTGCTTTGTTCTTTAAATATCTGCTTTAAAAAAAAGAAGTAGGGTAGGTAAAGGATCGAAAAAGGCCTGGAATCTCAAAAGTAATGATAAATGTTCTAAAAGCTCTTTAAAATATTTTATCTTTCATCTAAGCAGGATGCATCTGTTGCCCATGCTAATTACACAGAAGGCATCTGAGTCTTCCTAACATCTAGCACGTAATAAACAACCTGTGATTCCTACATGAAACATTTACTGTTGGAATTTACCCATTGGGTCTTCTCTGACATAAATTTATCTTCACTTTGTTGTTGTTGTTGTTTTTCCAAGAAGAGGTGAAAATAGCAATGCTGGTTGGGCGTGGTGGCTCATACCTGTAATCTCAGGACTTTGGGAGGCCAAGGCGGGCAGATCACTTGAGGTCAGGAGTTTGTGACCAGCCTGGCCAATATGGTGAAACCCCATCTCTACCAAAAAAATACAAAAATGAGCCGGGCATGGTGGCACATGCCTGTAGTCCCAGGTACTTGTGAGACTGAGGCACAAGAATTGCTTGATCCCGGAAGACAGAGGTTGCAGTGAGCTGAGATCATGCCACCGCACTCCAGCCTGGGTGACAAAGTGAGACCATGTCTCAAGAAAAAAAAAAAAAAAAAAATGCTCGGGAGCCAGGTAATACTCAAAGAAGAATGATTGCCACTGGGCTTTTCTCAAACCCACTCATCTGTCAGTCACGTTTGAAAATTGTTTCTCAGGCTGGATACGGTGGCTCATGCCTGTAATCCCAGCACTTTGGGAGGCCTTGGCAAGTGGTTCACTTGAGGTCAGGAATTCAAGACCAGCCTGGTCAACATGATGAAGCCCCCTATCTCTACTAAAAACACAAAAAATTAGCCAGGTGTAGTGATAGGCACCTGTAATCTCAGCTACTTGGGAGGCTGAGGCAGGGGAATGGTTTGAACCCAGGAGGCAGAGGTTGCAGTGAGCTGAGATCATGCCACCGCACTCCAGCCTGGGTGACAAAGTGAGACCATGTCTCAAGAAAAAAAAAAAAAAAAAAAATGCTCGGGAGCCAGGTAATACTCAAAGAAGAATGATTGCCACTGGGCTTTTCTCAAACCCACTCATCTGTCAGTCACGTTTGAAAATTGTTTCTCAGGCTGGATACGGTGGCTCATGCCTGTAATCCCAGCACTTTGGGAGGCCTTGGCAAGTGGTTCACTTGAGGTCAGGAATTCAAGACCAGCCTGGTCAACATGATGAAGCCCCCTATCTCTACTAAAAACACAAAAAATTAGCCAGGTGTAGTGATAGGCACCTGTAATCTCAGCTACTTGGGAGGCTGAGGCAGGGGAATGGTTTGAACCCAGGAGGCAGAGGTTGCAGTGAGCTGAGAGAGTGCCACTGCTCTCCAACCTGGGCGACAGAATGAGACTCTGTCTCAAAAAAAAAAAAAGAGAAAAGCAAAGGGAAAAGAAAACTGTTTCTCTGTTAAAGGAAAGGAAGTAGCTCACCTGACCAACATATATATGTCCAAAAATGAAATCTTTACAGTGACCTGTTACTGTCTTAATGATAAACATTGAATCTTGAGCGTCTACCTTATCTGAGTCATTATCCTAGGAACTTTACATGCATTGTCTGTAATCCTTATAGCATTCCTTGGAACTATATTCTTCCCCTTCTACATCCTTCCTTCTCAGGTAAGAAAACTGAGGATTGCCTCAAAGTTACATGACTATGCTAAAGTCATTTTTCCCCACATGCTTTTTACTAAATGTTATTACTCACTGGAAACTTCATACCAGACATCCCATACTCTTTGTACTGATTAGCTCATAGCAGCGGAACTTGGGCCTTAGGGTCACTCTTAATTGGAGGTTAGTGGTATGTGGTTGAGAGAAAATTGCCTGGGAAATGCATTTGCCCTTCCAGCTCAGAACCCAGAAAGCTTTTGTCAGAGCCAGCCGGGACTGGCTGCAGGATTTTGGAATTTCAGAAATTTTGTGAGATTTTTATAATATCAAAAATTAAAATATATTAAAGTATAATTAAATAAATCATATTAAGAATGAAGTAAAGGCCGGGCGCGGTGGCTCAAGCCTGTAATCCCAGCACTTTGGGAGGCCGAGGCAGGTGGATCACGTGGTCAAGAGATGGAGACCATCCTGGCTAACACGGTGAAACCCCGTCTCTACTAAAAATACAAAAAATTAGCCGGGCGTGGTGGCGGGCGCCTGTAGTCCAGCTACTTGGAGGCTGAGGCGGGAGAATGGCATGAACCCGGGAGGCAGATCTTGCAGTGAGCTGAAATCGTGCCACTGCACTACAGCCTGGGCGACAGAGCCAGATTCCCTCTCAAAAAAAAAAAAAAAAAAAACAACAAAAAAAAAGAATGAAGTAAATAAATACTCAACGCTCATCACTTCCTAAATATCTTACTATTGTCCATGCTTCTGAGGTAATTGACATCTATTATATCTGTGTAGTGGAAATACTATGTAATGGGGTGCTGCCATACATTATTTCCAACTTTATGTTTGGTGACTTAACATTGTGGGCTTGAAGTTAGCTGTGGCAGGAGCATTTACACCATGGAAATCTCAGCAAATACGATAAATCAATGCTTGATTTATTATTTTGTTGCTTGTCTACAATTAAGAATGAAGAAATTGTTAATGCAAATTAAACTTAAAATTGTGTTAAGTCTACAGCTGCTACATGGGAAAAAGGAAATTTTTCTTCCAATATTCAAAAACCATTATCTGATTCACCAAAGAATTTGCTCATGTCATTAACAAATGAGTGTAGTTCCAACATATATATGTTCATTGTTTCACTTTCTTCTAAATTGTTAGACAAAAATATGAACCAACATTCATGTGGGAACTATACCTGCTCATCAGTTGAAACTATAGGTTGACTATGGATAGAAGAGGCTGGCAAAACTCATTGAAAGTGTTCTGTGAAATCAATCATCTAAGTGGAATTTATTATTTTTAAAAATACTGTACTATTATTTGTGAACTATGTGATACACATCCTTTATTTACAGTAATCATTTTTTTTTCCTGTAGAACCAGTTGTAAAACATTTGCCAGACCACTAGCTGTAAGGTACAACTGGTCTACAAACTTTGCACCTGCCAGAACCACAGAGTAAAAATCATGCCTTCCCCAAAAACAAAGGCACCATTTTAAACGTAGTTGAAATAGGAACATAGCTTTTAATCCTGTTGTTTGAAGGAAGCTAAAAAGTATGCTGACTGCTTTTAATATTGAATTTTTCCCATTCGTCCACTAGTAGGAGTGAACACTGTCAAGAAGTCTTCAAACTACCTACCCAAAAGCAAGTTGGAGATAAGCTTCTATGAAATGTCATGCATTTTTGTAGGCGTATATGTACCATGTTTTGCTAATGAAGATTATAGAATCCATCTCCTGGGCTTTGAGGACTTTGGGGGAAAAGTGGGAAGGGGGTGAGGGAGAAAAGACTACAAATGGGGTGCAGTGTATACTGCTTGGATGATGGGTGCACCAAAAATCTCACAAATCATCACTAAAGAACTTATGTAACCAAATGCCACCTGTACCCCAATAACTTATGGAAAAATAAAATAGAAATTTTAAAATTTAAAAATTAGTAAAATATGTGTAATTATAAAAAGAATAGAATCTATTTCCAACTATCTTTGGCTTAAGCAGTAGGATTTTCTTCCCCAAAGCACAGTAAGTTATACTTTACGTGTTAATATTTCCAGCTAAGGAAGCATTAAGGATTGAAAATTAGGAATTTCAACTGGTCTCATATTTATTTAGTTGAGTGAATTAAAAGGGGGTTAAGAGTTTATCAGTTTCTGGTGTTCTTTAACTTCTACCCTGTACCACTCTCTAGAAATACTCTTGTGATCTGTGAATTGTCACGCATATCTTTATATGCTCAGTTACTTAAATCTACTTTAATTGGTTTTGGATTATTTCCACAAACTCTGTTTCCGCATTACATTCCACATTGCAGAAGGTGGGGCTGTTCTGTTGAGTTTCGCTTATAAATAAGCAAACATTCTTTGACCTGCAAAATTCCAAAAACAGCCCTCCTTCCTACCTGACCCTTGTAGATATCTAATACTTGGTAATAGAAACATTGAATGAATGAATGAATGAATGAATGAATGAATGAATGAATGAAAAAACAACAACTAAAGATCCTTCCAATATTTTCTGGAAAATTGATTTCCTTTTGTGGGAGTTGGAGTGCCTAAATGGAAGAGATAAAAATAATACCTGAGCAAGGTATATTTAACTCAAATTTGAACAGTCATCTAATGGAAGACAAATCTATGTTTGCAAAGTCTTTATTCCCCTTAGGGAAGTAAGTGGATTGCCAAATAATGGCGGGAAATGCCTACAGTGCACATTTTCCTTGTGATTATCAGGCAGAATTTTTTTCTGGTTTTGGGATTCAAAATATGCCAGGTTCTTTATTTTCTTAGGATGTCCATTTTACCTAGTTCATTGTAAATGACACTGAAAGGAAACCCTGATCAAAGTTTTTGGCTTCCTGGAATTTTGCTGTTGCTTGGGGGAAAAGCAATGCTCTTTTTCTGTTTGGAGTTTTCAGTGACATTTAAGGAAGAAAGATGAAACAGGTAATCCATACAGAAATAATCATCTTGCTTTTTCTTTTTGAAAATCGCTGGTCCAAGAAAGATACAATTTAAATCCAAGGTCATTGGCATTGACCAGAATAGATAGCTAATACTTTTCCAGAAAGATGAACCATAATATTTTAGCATCATGAAGCCCAGGAATTTGAGCCACAAGAACCTGGGTCCAGGAAAGTCATGCAAATCCATTCTGGCTTGGTCACAGCTGGGGCCTTGACTGGAATCAGTGTTTTCTTAACCTTAAAGCCACTCCTTGGACTCTGCTTCCCTTAATCTGACCAGACTGTCTTGAATCTAATAGTGTGAGGCCATGTATTTAGAGTCACTTAGCTGATTATTGAGTACCCACTGTGTGCTTGGGACTGGATTAAACATGATAGCTTCCTTATGGAATTTACATCTGTCTTAGTCCTTTTGGGTTGCTATAACAAAATACCTTAGACTGGCCAATTTATAAATAATAGAAATTTATTTCACATAGTTTTGGATGCTGGTATGTACAAGATCGAGGCATCACAGATTTGGTGTCTGGCGAAGGCTTGCTCTCTCCCATAAAGGGTGCCTTGTGACTGTGTCCTTATGGGGCGGAAGGGGAGGGCAGCTCCCTTCAACCTCTTTTGTAAGGACACTAATCCCATTCGTGAGGTCAGAGCCCTTGTGATGTAATCAACTCCTAAGGGCCTCACCTCTTAACACTTCCATACTTGGGTTTATGTTTCAACATATGGATTTTGGAGGGACGCCAGTGTTCAAGCCATAGCAACAATTAGCATAGAACAGCCTGGAAATGGGTGAAAATTATTTCCTTTATTCAGCTAGAATTGATCAAATGCCTATCATATACTAAGTGCTCTTCTACATACTGAGGATTCAAATGCTAAAAATTCCAACTATTATTTAAGAGGTGCAAGAGAGTGCCATGAGAGTTCAGAACTGAGAAAACTAATCCAGCTAGAGGCATCCAGGGTACTTTCTGGAAGAGGCCAACACTGAGTGGGAAGTCAGAGTCAGCCAGATGCTATAAGGAGAGCTTTCCAGGGAGAAGGCTGTACATGCACACAGCCAGTAAAAACTCCCAAAGTGTGACAGTATGATGTGTTTTTGAAAGAATCGAGGGCTGTGCGTGGTGGCTCACACTTGTAATCCCAGTGCTTTGGTAGGCCAAGGCAGGAGAATTGCTTTAAAGCAAGGAGTTCAGGGTTACAGTGAGCTACGGTCCCACCACTGCACTGCAAACTGGGTGACAGAGTGAGACCCTGTTTCAAAAACCACAATATTTTTTCTCTATATCCCAACCTTGTTGGATATGTCCACAAATTGTTTTGGGGCCATTTACAGATGGAGTAGGGGGCCACACTGATCCCAAAAGCCAGAGAGGGAGGGGCAGGAAGTGGGAAAGGGGTTTAAGTAGACAGGTTCCAGAGCCCCACCTCGCTCCACCTCTACCTGGATTTCTGATCATTCAGGTCTCCCACAACCAAGAGGTGTCTGGTGAGAAGATCAGTACATCATCTCATTTTGATTCCACATTTACAAAGAACTAAAAATCACTATTTCAAGACCTGTGCTTTTCCTCACAGTAACCCTGAGAGATTGGAAGGGGCATTATCACCACCACATTATGGATGAGGAAATTGACATCCTCAGCGTGAGCAACGTTGCTGGGTCCACAGTTCAACGTGGCAGCGCTGGGACTGGAGCTGTGTTTCCTGGGCCTTGGGGCCCAGGCAGTAGAATATAGGTTTCAATCTTGGCTCTACCAGTTGCTAGCTACAGGATATAAAGCAAGTTCCTTAACCTGTTTAACCTTGCTTCCTCCTCTGTTAAATGAGCTTCAAAATGGTACCTCCTAAGTGGTTGTGAGGATTAAATGAGATCATGCACATAAAGTCCTTGGCACAGAGTAAGCACTCAGTAAATATTTATTCCATTAATAGGCACTGAATCAGATTCTGTGGTTACAAAACTAAGTGTGACACGAGTACAAAACAGAGACAGACAACTACATAACTGGCCATATAGCCAGGGGATAGGCTCGGAGTAAACGCTTAGCACAGCACTTGGATGGTTCCATTTGGGATAGGGGCACAGCGGGCCAAAAGCTTTCACAGAGATCTTATTAGGACTTTGACCCAGAAGGTAGAATTTCACTCGAAAAGGCAAGTCCAACTAAAGAGATGCAATTGTATTAGTTACCTATTGCTGTATAACAAATTACTCCAATATTTAGTAGCTTAAAACAACAAACATTTTTTTTTATCTGACAGTTTCTGTAGGCCAGGAATCTGGGCGCAGGATAATGGGGGTGCCTCTGGTTTAAGGTCTGTCAGTCAAGCTGTCAGTCAGGGCTGCAGTGATCTCCAGGCTGGACTGGGGCATGGAGAGTCTGCTTTCAAGCTCACTCAGGTGCCTCTTGGCGGGTCTGAAAAGGTCCACTTCCAAGCTCACTTGTGTGACTGCCGGCATGCCTAGGTTCCTCATCAGGTACTGTCTTTATCCTGTAGAGCTGGAGTCAGCAAACTTTTTATGTAGAGAACCAGAGAGTAAATATTCTGGACTTTGCCAGTTATGGTATCTGTTGAAACTACTCAACTCTGCTGTGTAGCTCAAAAGCAGCCACAGACAATACATAAACGAATGCACCTAGTTGTGTTCCAATAGCCATTTATTTGTTCAATAGCCATTTATTTGTTCAATAGCCATTTATTTGTTCTCTCTGTTGCTTTCTACTAAAACTGATAGCTTAACCAGGGTATCAAAATACTTTACAAACCTCATGTAGCATGGGAAAGATTTAGGGGATGACAACTTAATTGACAGTTCAGGTTCTTTTTGGTAATACATGTAGTCTTAGTCACTGGTGGCATGGCTGCACAGCTTTATGGCAGAGTGAAGGACTCATGGCAGCAGGGCCCTTGCCTCCCGTAAGAAAAGACAGACCGGGAAGCTTGAGGACTAGTGGCATTGTCATCACATCTTCCTAGTAATTGATTGCTTGCCCTGTGCCAATATAACATATGCAACCCATAAGATTGTTCTTAAGGCTCATAAGATATAGATACTTAAGGGCTCACGAAGACTGCAATGTCTACACAGGTACATTCTGCCCTCCAGAATTTCCCTTAAATAATTGCACAGAAATCTGTCCCTAGTATTTCCTTTTGCATTACATGTATGGTGTACGTAGAATCTGGCTTTTCTAAAACAACTAGAACATCAGCAAGGTGTCTCAGAGGTTGAAAAGAGGCCTGGATGACTCTTTGTGCTTGTGTTTGAGGCTGTCAGTATGTTAAAGTAGTAAAATAATGACAAAGCAGCATTATAAATATTGAAGAATATTTTAAATGCTTACATGTACAAATTTGCAATATTACACACATGCATAAAAGTGGTAGAATTTTCCTAGTCTAGAAATAACATAAGGAACAGCAAGTGATTTGTTATAGAAAAAAAATGAGGCTGAGGTTTAAAGATACATGATGAACATTACCTTTCTTCAGTCCTGTCAGTGTGGCTGTGGGCATGTATTTGGAGATAGTGTCAGGAGCCTACATTTGAGTCCTCTCATTGACAGGAAGCCGAAGTTAATCAACCTCCTGCGTCTCACATTCCCTGCCTAGCTCTGCAGTGATAGGCTTTGTTGCATGCATCCGCCATACTGAAGATGCCATGATATATAATAAATGAAGAAGCTTAAACTGAATTCTTTCTCCAACATGTACTAGTTGTGTAACCTTATGCAAGTTAATTAGGCTTGCTAAACCAATTTCCATTATCACAAAACGAAGTTAGGACACTGGAATGCTTATTTCACAGAGTTGCTGGCAAGAGAACAAGATAGTGAGTGTAAAGTATCAAACACATAGTGAATGCTCAAGTGTCAGATACCATCACCATCTTCACCGTCATCACCACCACCAGCACTTCCACCATCACCACCACCATTACCACCACAACCCTGTCACACACACACACACACACTCATGCATCAGAACCAGAGCCTCAAATCTTGGTTTTGAAAATCTGTTGAGTGTAACAACTGGGCCTGGACCCAGTGAAGAGTCTTGAGGTTATAACCTCCCTGAGCCCTCCTGCATGTGTAAACTGATAGCGCCACAGCTGCAGTGACTTGGCCCTGGGTTCTGCCTCATTCCACCCTCACCTGCTCTTGGTAAATAAACATATATGTGCAAGACAGTTTATACATCTGAAACAAATCTCTTCTGCCACATGTGTGAAAAAATTGAGAGAATAAGGACTTTATAACTAGAAAACATAAAATCCAAAGGACATTGGGGTACCTGCAGATTTACAGAGTGACTGTCATCATCATCCTTGGGCCCCTGATGCTAAAAGAGACACACCTTGCCATCTCCACCTGGGAAGAACTTGTGCTACAATGAGAGAGAACATGATGAACTTAATAGGAGTTGAGAATTTGGCTCTGATTCCCTGGAGTCTGCCAGGTGGGGTCTTTAGCTGTTTGGAAAAGGAGGGTTTCTGCCTGGGACAGGTTATTGCTGGATGGACTTTCCTGCCACTTTCCCTAGAGGTGTGAATTTGATAGCAGTGATGCCTTGTAGATTTGCATTTCCTGGTTTGTGATTGAGGAACTTAATCTCCTGTTTAAGTTTCTAACTGCCAGGTCCCATAGGTCACCTTTACTTCACAACCGAAAAATAGAAAACCATGGAAAGATAAAGAAAATTAAAATCATCTCACACATTAAAATCATGGCCTGTTATAGTTAGCACTGTAGACACTGAACTTGGAAGCTGCAAGGAGGGTGATTTTACCAAAAATGTTAAGTTCCAAAAATGTTAAACTCTAAAGAAGAACGGTTAATTAACTGTCAGAGGTCGCTGTAGGGTAGATGCACATCACAATGATAACCTATGCATACCCTAAGAATGACCCCACATAGCACTCGCACCTGAATGTGTGTTTGGAGTTCCAAGCTAAGGAATCTGGGAGTGGCCAACCCAGAGATTCATTCCTTATCTATGAGAAACATCTGAGCCCCCAACCAATCCTGTGAAAAACAGACCATACATGGGATTAAGGCCCTTTCTTCTCAGTTAAATGAAGGTTAAGTGGAAGCTGTTAAACGGAGGATGTTACATGAAAAATGCTATATAAACGACATGCTTCTCATGAGTGACTGTGGTTATCGTGTTCTGCTGCCACTGGTCCCGTGGTTCTCCTATTCAGCCTGCTGCCACTGGTCTGTCCCAATATGTAAGTGCCCCTCTAAACCCTGTGGCAGCCGGGTGCAGTGGCTCACACCTGTAATCCCAGCACTTTGGGAGGCCAAGGTGGGCAAATCACCTGAGGTCAGGAGTTCGAGGACAGCCTGGCCAACATGGTGAAACCCCATCTCTAATAAAAATACAAAAATTAGCCAGACGTGGTGGTGCACGCCTGTAATCCCAGCTACTCGGGAGACTGAAGCAGGAGAATGACTTGAACCTGGGAGGCAGAGGTTGCATTGAGCTGAGATTGCTCCACTGCACTCCAGCCTGGGCGACAGAGCAAGACTCCATCTCAAACTAAAAATAAAAATAAAAATAAACCCTGTGTTACATTCCCTGGCTCCAGGTCTCTTCTTCAGCTTCTCGGACCTGCTGCCATCCTCACTGGAATTAATGGGGGTTTGGCATGACAGTCACTCTTGGAATAATTTGCAAGAATTTAAAACAATTATTATGAACATTATGTATAGTCATGGAAAAGGCCAGAGACGTGATGCCAGGTGAAAAAAACTGGACATGTTGTATAATGATCAAAACAGGGTGTTTAGCGTATGCATCACCTCACGCATTTATCATTTCTTTATCATGAGAACATTCAAAAGCCTCTCTTCTACATATTTTATAAGATACTATACCTTACTGTTACTAAATGTGAAAAAAAATTAAAATTAAAAACCACACAAGAAAAAGAAGTGGGACACGAAGTTGTTTGTATTTTGTGTAGAATTTGTATGCAGATGGACATAAACCCTTGAAAAAATTTGCACATATAACACAAGGTTCAGTTGCTCTGATTATGGTTGACCTTTTTTCCGCTCTTTTTCCAAGTTTTGTGTGGTTATATGTATTTGCGCATGCATGCATAATTGCCTATGTTTTAATGTATGTTGTGTATAAATCACATTATGTATATGCAAATATATACAACATGTTTAATGAACAAAGCTCTTTAAGCGTTTGGAAAAGACCAGATCTGAGCAGAGCAAGTGCTAAAAGAAAGTTTTTGTACTTTAAAAAATACTTAGAATTTGGCATAAACTAAGGACTAAACTTTAACGTTAATCAATAAACGAGTGAATCTTACATTCTATCCCGCAGATGATTGTGCTTTAGTGCAGTAACTAGGATTTTTCTTTCTTCTGTGGAGATTCTAGATATAAATCACGGTTTTGTTTCCTTGGTTTAAATTACATTCCTTTTTGATCGTTACTTCACACAATGAAAAGATATTTCCTTGTGCAAAGTAGTGGTTAACTTCTCATAACCTCTGACAACAAAGAGCCCCTGTGTAAGGACACAGGAATTCCTCTTGGGATACAGGGAAGGCCCCCAGCTGAATCGTATCCAAGGAAGATGTTGCAAAGCTTGCAAAGCTTGTTCAGAAAAAGGAGCCCAGCTTGAGCTCTTTGCTTTCTATTCAGATATTGGCCCCATGTAGAGGTGGGGGTGGGAGTGGGGGAAACCCATCAAAGAAAAATGGAAAACAAACCTGACTGCGTTTACAGATTACAAGGAAAAGTTAATTCTTGCAACCAGTGTTAGAGCCAACTCAGGCTTATATTATATCTGGAATTTAACTTTGCTTGGGAAAAAAAAACTTTTTTTTTTCCTTTCATGGAAGTTAAAGAAGGTAACACAAATAGCCTGTCCACTCTGGGGTGTAAACTCTGAAGTAAAAATCACCTGTCTGCAGAGAAGTCCCAGGCTGGCTGAGCCCACCTTGACTGTTCTTCCCCACCAATGAGTCCAGCATGTTCCCACCAGTTATTATCATGAACTGAGATCTCTCAGAGTCAGCATTTGGCATGGTATTCACGGCCTCTCCCCACCCAACCCCAGCCCATCCTAGTGGATTTATCTCCCACCATGCTTCCTTTTCCACCACCCACAAACCTTCCCTTCCTCCCATGCTTTAACTCCCCACAACCTTGTTGGGAGGACTTAGAGAACAATATAAAGCACCCACAAGTGGGTCTGGCATGTCCTGGTTTTCAGTAAATGCTGGTGCCCTTTTCCCTTCTTATCTTTCCCTTTGCACAGAAAGTCTTCCTGTTAGAGGTACTTAAGTCTTGGGGCAATGATAGACCCTTTAACAGGGTGGTGATGAGCAGAAATGAGCGGGGAGGAGAGTCTGCTCTCTCTGCCCTCTGCCAGCCCCTCTTAGGGGCCCTGCTCTACCAGCCTACTCATCAAATGCTGCATATTAACAACAATTAGCCACAAGGCCGCTGCCACTTTTGTGCTTCTGACACCAGCTTACCCTGATTCATGCATTGTGTGTACACCTCATGTGAAGGAACAAAGGAACCTCGGAGAGGTTGCCAGATTTTCTCAAGGTCACACAGCTTGTAAGTAGTGGAGCCGATTCAGATTCAGGAGTTTCTGGCTGTAGAGCTCACCCCTCTTTTCCACTTGTGCTGAACTCCTGTTAACGTCAGTAGGGAAGGCACCAGGTTCAAGAGGTCGAAAAAGACATCTAGGGCCAGCAAATGAGACATGAGGCTTATCTGGGGCCTACATACAGGGGAGAGAGTCCAGTGGGGGCAGACTGGACAACATCACCACAGTGCCCAGTGGTAGCGGACTAGGCCACTTGCAAACTGCGTGCACTCTATACGGCGTTTTCACTTACCCTCGCCTTAATAACCTCCACCTGGCAACCTTTGCTTAACCCAAAACTCAGGCCTCAATCCCCTGTGCAGCACATCTTCCATGGGACAGGCCAGGTCTCAGATGTTTATCAGAGATAAGGAAGGAATCTCTGAGTTGGTCACTCCTGGATTCCCTAGCTCAGAATACACATTCAGGTGCATCTGTCATACAGGGTCATTCTAAGGGCATACTTAAATTATTGCCACCAGGTGCATTTATCCTGCACCACTATGCAAAAGTGCCTTCCCAAAGACTCACCGACTTTTGGTCACCCGCAGCATTTGTCCCCAACACCTGTGGGTGGTCAAACAGCATCAGGAAAAGAAATACCCCCTCCTAGTTCAGGGGTGGCTCCACTTGAAAACGAACATCCTACAAAGTAAAAATTCTATTCTATGTACAGATAAGTTACCTGGATAAATATCAATCAAGAATCTATATGCTAACAGACCATGGAGTGTTATCCTTCAGGAGTTTAATGTTGTACTTGAATATGCTGTAAAAAACACCATTTAAGAACGTGTAAGAAGCAGTATCCAGTAGAACTTTCTGTGATGAGAAACATGTTCTGTGTCTATACAGTACAATACAGTAGCCACTAGCCACATGTGGTTTTTGAGCCCTGGAAGTATGGCTCGTTAGTGTAACCAAGGAGCTGAAATGTTAATGTATTTAATTTTAAGTAATTTAAGTAGCCATATGTGGTTAGTGTTTAACCTTCTGACTGTGCAGCTCCAGAATATTCGGAAAGATTGATTTTGGACACCACCCCCACTCCATTTTCATGGTGTTTTGCCTAGAATCTTTATTATATCATTGCATCTAATTGATTAGGTGCACCCACCCCGCTAAATTACAAGCTTGATGTCTTATTTATCTGGGCTGTGATCCCTACTAGCATATGGTCTGGCCCACAGCACAAGATGTTTAATAATTAATGTAAGTTGAATAAATGGATGTGAGCTGGCTCTTTCAGAAGCCAGATTGCTACTGCTTGCTAGCATCTAATTCACTCTTTCTCATGACTTTCTCTTACGACTAGACTGGTCCCCAAATCTCCAGGTCAAGCCCAGTCTGCTCACCTGTAAGCACATTTTTCTTTTCTCAAACGAAATCGCTCTTTTAAGTGATTGTTTTGGTATTTGCCTCTTTCTCTCTAAATGCACACTTCTATTACGATTTCTTTGGTAGGTTTTTTTCCAGTAATAGGCATCATCTTCCACAGTGGAAGAAGCTACCACCTCCAGCCCCACCATACATAAGGAATGCTACCATTCTCCACTGAACCCCCCACCTTTAATTTGGGTTAGAGGAATTTTATAACTATGTAAATACTATTGAAAGCTGAACCAGGGAGTGGATTGCCGTTATATTTCCTTTGCTGTACAGCATTTTTCTGGAGGTAGCAAAGGGCTTGTTTCTCATTTACTGAATGTTCTGTATACCTACCACTGATTCAACCTCAAATTATTTCCATGTTATATAAATCTTTCCCTTTGGGACACTTTAGTTATTCTGTCCATTTCATCTCTTAAAAGGCCACCAGAGCCTTCTTAGCTTCTCCAATCTGAACAGGCTGTGCCTTCTCTTGTACATACTGGAGGCATTCTGGGATCTCCCATCACCATCATCCTTGGTAATACTTTTGCCTCTCTTCTGTGTTTAATGCCCTGTTTTCTCTATCCCTCGTCATTGCCTCTTGGTTTACTCCCTCACTTGTTTTTTTATGTCTTCCAGTAGCTTCTCATAGCCTGAGAAAAGATATATGGATGATAAATGTTTTGAGACCTTTCACATCTGAAAATGTCTTATCCTACCCTCTCACTGAATTGGTAGTTTGGCCAGATTTAGAATTATTTGTGAGTATGTATGTTTAAGAAATCCAGAATCATGCTGATGCCAAGCTCTTTGTATATCGTTGGGTTTGTTTTTGTTTTTTTCCTGGAAGGCTGCTGGATCTTCACTTTTATCCTACTTCTGAAATATCTCAGTGATGTATCTTGGTTTTGATTCTTTTTTAAAACATTATATTGGGCAGTTGCTGCGTCCTTTCAATCCAGAAACTCATGTCCTTCAATTATGTAAAATTTTCTCAAATTATTTTGTGACAAATTCCTTCCCTTCTTTTGTTTGTTCTCTCTTCCTGCAACTCCTATTATTTGGATACTGGACCTCCTGATTGGTCTTCTAATTTTTCTTTTATCTTTTTTATTCAATTTTAAATGACTTTATTTTGCTAATTTATGTGAGATTTCTTTACCTTTTTCTTCTAGATTCTCTATTTAAATAGTTATTTTTGCTGTCTTGTTTTAATTTCAAGGAGCTTCTCTTTGTTCTCTGATTAAAAAAACACAGCTTTGCGTTTGGGGGAACAAGTAACATGATGAGGATGTTATTGTCAGTGGTTTGGGGTCTGGTTTGGGGGTTGGCTTTTTGTTTGTTGTTTGGGGTTTTCTTTTTTCTATTCTTTGTTTCCTCCAAGTGGCTTGGTTGTTTTTTTGTGTGTTTTTTTTTGTTTTGTTTTGTTTTTTGTTTTTGTTTTTGTTTTTTTGAGATGGAGTTTTGCTCTTGTTGCCTAGGCTGGAGTGCAATGGTGCAATCTCAGGGGCGCAACCTCTGCCCCCCAGGTTCAAGTGATTCTCCTGCCTCAGCTTCCCAAGTAGCTGGAATTATAGGCATGTGTCACCACACCTGGCCAATTTTTGTATTTTCAGTAGAGACGGGGTTTCTCCATGTTGGTCTGGCTGGTCTCAAACTCCTGACCTCAGGTGAGCCACCTGCCTCGGCCTCCCAAAGTGCTGAGATTACAGGCATTAGCCACCGCACCTGTCCAGGTTGCTTAGTTTTAATCTCTATCTTTATGGTAGAGACTTTTGTTGGATGTCTGGAGAACAGCTAGGGGGCAGCTGCCAGGCATTCTCACAGAACCAAGGAGGGGAGCAGGCTGCAGTCCCCAGCATTCCCTGTGCACATGTTCACTTAATCCTCCGGTTTTTGGTATGAAACCCCTGCCCTCCACTGTGTCCTCTCCTGTTGTTTCCAGTCCAGAAACCCTGTTTCACCGTTTCCCGACCTGTTTCACCATATTCTTTGGCTGAGATGGAAAGTAGAAACCACTCTAAGGACTGCAGGAAGGGATTTGGTAACCTGACTTCTTCTTAAAAACCTTCCAAACTGTTCTTATTTTAGTCCTTCATAATTCACTCTTACTTTCCTTGGGACTTTAAGGATTCTACCATCTAAACTGGGCTAATCCTTTGTTTTCCAGAGTGCTGATTTATGAGGTCAGTGACTTTGCCTTCTGTTTTTACCTCCTCTACTGCTCTCCCTTTGGGTTTCTGCCTTTGTTTCAATGGGAGGTAGTCGGACGCATTTGTCCCGTCCACCACCTTTCTGTTGTCATCCCCCCATTCATCGTTTCAGCTCAGTAGGTTAACTGCTGACTTCAGGATCTCTGAAGCTCTGCATATTGTCCTCCTGCCAATTGTCTCGTTTATGGAACCACCACTCTTCCATTCTGTCAGCCTCCAAAATTATGGATAATTCTAATAATTCCTTCTTTTGTCATACAAATTCCTTCTTCCATGGAAATCTGGAATTTTTTTCCCTTAAAATATAGTACATATTTACAGAAGTCCTACTTTGTATTTCTTTTTGAAGAAATAAAGATAATGAGATCTGATCCTTAGATTCAAGGAGCTTCCATTGTAGTGGCAGGGAGAAAAACTGAAATCTAATAGGTAATGAGGAGGAGGATGGGGATGATGACAATAACAGTGATGAATCAAGAAACAGCCAACACTGTTGAAATTACTTTGTACCAACTACTGTGCTCCATACCTTACTGTGTTCTTTCACTTAATCCTAACTACTGTCTGAAAAAGGTACTTTTATCATTGTCATTTTATGCATAAAGAAAGAGCTAGTGAGGCTACGTAACTCTTGTACAATACTATGTGTAATAAACATATAAACCAATGTGCTACGAGAAACCAAAGGCAGTAGAAATTAATTCAAAAATCCAAGAAATCTTGAAAAAAATCACTTCCAAATTTGCTCCTTCCTCTGGATTCCCTTTGATGCCACTACATGCCAGGCTCTTTTTATCTCATCATTAAATTCAAAGGGTAAACTCTTAGCAAGTCTTTCTGTACCCAACCCTTTTCATTTTCTCTGCTTACTACTGGTAGGTCATGCTTTCTAATATATTGCTTTCATCCTGTCATTCGCCACTTCAGAACATAATTTGTTTGCCAATCACGTCATATTTGGTCTTCTGGACCTACTTTCAAGGGCCCCAATAACCTGGCCACATATGCCATCTTGTAACAACAGAGTCTCGCTCTGTCGCCCAGGCTGGAGTGCAGTAGCATGATCTCCGCTCACTGCAAGCTCCGTCTCCTGGGTTCACACCATTCTCCTGCCTCAGCCTCCCGAGCAGCTAGGACTACAGGTGCCTGCCACGTCGCCCGGCCAATTTTTTGTCTTTTTAGTAGAGACGGGGTTTCACCGTATTAGCCAGGATGGTCTCGATCTCCTGACCTTGTGATCCGCCTGCCTCAGCCTCCCAAAGTGCTGGGATTACAGGCGTGAGCCGCAGTGCCTGGCCTCTGCCTAATTCATTTCTACCCATCTCTCATGGCCTCATTTTTCTATAAAGCCTTTCCTGGCAGCTTTGTTGCAGTGGGATTCCTTCTTCTCCCAAACTCCCACAATGCTTAGTGCTGATTGGCTGTACCAGGCATCAAATCTTCCCCATGTACAAGCCAGTGTCATGCCAGCGCTAGCTAGCCCAACAGATGAGTTATTTATACTTGTTTCTATGTATGGAAACACATATTTTCCAGGCACCAGCAGTATACCAAAAAATATTTATTTTTGAAAAGACTTATTATTTCAAAAAGTCATTCTGGGAAAAATTAGAACTTCTTTGATGCATTTTATTTCATGGCTATTGTTATTTCAACACCTGATCTTTATAGTTCTTGGAGCTCATAAAATTCTTACTTCATCCCTTGATATTGTTAGTTTCATCTTAGAAGGACTTCTTTGTATAACTGTGCACAGAGTAGATACTTGTTCAATATAGGGTATTGTTTGTGAAATTTTTGCATAATATATTGCTGAAATAAACTATAGAATTAAATGCCACATTTCATTAAATATTAGATGCCGTCAATTGTAACATGTACCATTATCTTATATAGCACAAAGATAGAAAATGCTGCCAATGTAACCATGATATGCCAATGATTGTGAGATACATTCCAATTCCAGATATGTTAAAAGGTAAATGAATACATGTACATCTTAGAATCATTAAAATATTAGCATTGTTGTGTTATAATATTATACATTGGTATTAGGCATCTTTAAATTGCCAATGATATTTTTGAGTCAAATTTTTTAAAAACATGCAAGGTACCACCTAAATGCAAGTCACTGTGCCAGGAGACACAATGTGCAGATAAACGTTGATGAAACCATGGCCTTCTCTACTGAGGGTTTATAGTCCGATAGAGGAACGTTGTATGAATGCATTACATGCTAGAATCCAAGGCAGAAAGTGATTAGAGCTGTCCACCTTGGTAGAGTGATATGGTTTGACTGTGTCCCCACCCAAATCTCATCTTGAATTGTAGCTATCACAATCCCCACGTGTTGTGGGAGGGACCCAGTGGGAGGTAATTGAATCATAGGGGTGGGTTTTTCCCATGGTGTTCTCATGATGGTGAATAAATCTCATGAGATCTGATGGTTTTATAAAGGGCAGTGCCCCTGCACACGCTGCCCTACCTCCTGACATGTAAGATGTGCCTTTGCTTCTGCTTCACCATCCGCCGTGATTGTGAGGCCTCCTCAGTCATGTGGAACAGTGAGTCCATTAAACCTCCGTTTCTTTATAAATTACCCAGTCTCAGGAATTTATTCATAGCAGTACGAAAATGGACTAATACAAAGAGCTTAAAGATCCTTTAGAAATATTTATTTATTTATTTATTTATTTATTTATTTAGAGACGGAGTCTCGCTCTGTCACCCAAGCTGGAGTGCAGTGATGCAATCTTAGCTCACTGCAACCTCTGCCTCCCGGTTCAAGCGACTCTCCTCCTCAGTCTCCGAAGTAGCCGGGACTACAGGCATGTGCCACAACGCCCAGCTAATTTTTGTACTTTTAGTAGAGACAAGGTTTCACCATGTTGGTCAGGCTGGTCTCGAACTTCTGACCTCGGGTGATCCACCTCGGCCAAAGTGCTGGGATTACAGGCATGAGCCACCACACTAGGCCTAGAAATATTTTAAATAGAGTAATTATGTTTACTTTGGAAGTTTTTTAAGTCTTCCTGGAGAAAGTGGTGTGTGAAATGAGTTTTGAAGGATGAATAGAATTTTGCAAAGTATTGATTGGTAAGGAGGTATGTCAACTGGGGGAAGTAATATGTGCAAACACACAGAAGCATTGGCATTAAAGAATAATGATAAGTCTAGTTTGGCTGGAAATAGAAAGTAGCTAGAGGAGTTCCCCAGATACACAAGGAAGGCCATGGATGTCGTACTGTAGAAGGTCTTGAATGCATAGCTGAGGATATTTAAGATTTGGTAGGCAATACAGAACCACTTAAGGTTTTTTAACAACGCAGTGGTTTAATGAGAACTTTTCATTGCATAACTGGCTCCATCTCATATTTTAGATTCCAGTTTAAATGCTACCCTCTCAAAGGGTCCAGCCCTCACTCTAAGTAGATTCTCAGCTGTAACTCCAAATTGCCACATCCAGTTGGTTTCCTAGGAAGCACTTACCACTGATTTTGATCTGTCTACCAACCACCTGGTCAGCTGCATGGTAGGGCAAGTAGGGTGTTCTATACCCCTTTTCTACTGTCAGTGCTTAGCACTCCACATGGTATACCTTAAGCACTCAGTAACAGCTCACTAAATGTGGAGACATCTAAGAGTAGCTTCTAACAGACAGCTGGGTACTTTGTTCAAAACAAAAACAAGAATTATGTGATGTTTTCAATTCATAGAGGACACTCTGAGACAGGAGGCCAGCAAACAAGTCCTGGCTCCTCCCCACCAATTCCTTGCATGGCCCTGGATATATCACTAAGATTCATACCCTCTGGTTTCTTTATCTTTCCAAAAATGGTTGTGGAGGAACTGACTGCTAAGGTCTTCTCTTCAGAAATGCTGCATCACCTACATGGAAAATATGGGTCTGGTGCTTAGGAGACAAAGGATGTGGCTCGAGAGATGGATTTTGGATTTGTTCTACAGGGAATACAGTATAATCAAAGTCAAGATAAAGATCCAGTTTTAAAAATGGTCTCGATCCTCTGCACAGCATTTGATGCTGTTGGGCTGGTAGCTGTTCTCTTCAGCTGAGGCACTGTAGAGCCCTGTACCTCAAACCTTTTCTACTGCGGCTTGTCTGTTTCTTTCACCCAGAACCCTTCAGCCCATAGATGTAGATGTTCAAATCCTATGGTTCTGCCTTCTTCCCTTTTCACATCTCACTCCCTGGAGTGACTCCTAATACTCCATGGAAATCCTTGTTCCCCCTGAGTCTCCTCCTTAAACATCAAGCAATCCAGAATATTTACTGTTCCCATCAGGCTGTCCTTCTGTAGGACACACCACCTGGCATCCCACCCTATTCTTTCCACCACATTTCATTAGATTTTCTTTTTTTTTTTTTTTTTTTTTTTTTTTGAGACGGAGTCTTGCTCTGTCGCCCAGGCTGGAATGCAGTGGCCGGATCTCAGCTCACTGCAAGCTCCGCCTCCCGGGTTCACGCCATTCTCCTGCCTCAGCCTCCCAAGTGGCTTGGATTACAGGCGCCCGCCACCTCGCCCGGCTGGTTTTTTTGTATTTTTTAGTAGAGACGGGGTTTCACCGTGTTCTCCAGGATGGTCTCGATCTCCTGACCTCGTGATCCGCCCGTCTCGGCCTCCCAAAGTGCTGGGATTACAGGCTTGAGCCACCGCGCCCGGCCTCATTAGATTTTCTAACAGTCTTTCACTACAGTTTTTGTTACCTAAAGCCTGCAGTTTCCTGTACATAGCATAGGGCTTGTCACAGAGTAGGAGTTCAGAATTCTTCGCTGACTAAATAATACTCCATTCTTTCTGCCTCATCTCTGTCACATTCCCCTTGCCTAAAAGACCCTCCCGACACACCTGGTCACTATTAGTTTTTCTTTTTTCTTTTCTCTTTTTTTATGTTTTTGTTTTTTGTTTTTGCAACAGAGTTTCACTCTTGTTGCCCAGGCTAGAGTGCAGTGGCGCCATCTCGGCTCACTGCTACCTCTGTCCCCAGCGTTCAAGCGATTCTCCTGCCTCAGCCTCCTCTGTAGCTGGGATTATAGGCGTCCGCCACTACGCCAGGTTAATTTGTTGTATTTTTAGTAGAGACGGGGTTTCACCATGTTGACCAGGCTGGCCTCGAACTCCTGACCTCAGGCGATCCGCCTGCCTTGGCCCCCCTACGTGCTGGGATTATAGGTGTGAGCCACCACACCCAGCCCCTTTATTAGTTTTTCATCCAATATGATTCCTGTCTGTTTCAGTGCCTGGCTCAGGTGCTGTCAGCTTCTCGGAACCGCCCAGTTACACTCTCTTCCCTATCTGAATGGCCTCAGGATTTTGTTGATGTCCCTTTGATGGCATTGTTTGGACCCTGAATGGTATTGTAGTTGGTTGTAAGCTCTTCTCACCTCCTTGCTCTCCCCTGCTAAAGGATTATCTCCCTGCAGGCATGAGCTTGCCTTTCTCCTGTCGTCCTTATCAAGTAATATTTAAATTGAACTGTGAGTGATATGATAAAAAATAAGAATAATAGAATAATTGTGTGACATTTGAGCAATGTATTAGCTCTTAAGGAGTTAATGAACAACTTTAAAAAATAATAACCAAGTGAAAAGATTTCGCTGACAAGAATATAAAATTAAATCACTGAAAGGATGTAAAACCATTCCAATATCATAAGACAGAGCTCATTATCTCAATATATAGTCTACTTGGGAGTGGAATAAGAGCCTTTCTTGAAAATGATGTGTCCATATGTAGTAAATTATTCTAATAATCCTGGAGAATTGGATAAAAATCTGAACACTTGTTTTACTTTCTTAAGTTCTATACATCGTAAACAAAGATATTTTCTAAATCGTGTGTTTTATTGAAATACCACACATTTATTCATTAAACTTTGCTGGTTTTTGTTGTTGTTTTGTTTTTTGTGGGATTTTTCACTTAGTCAAAACTTTGTCCATCAGAGAAGAGGCACATTGTCATGTAATGTTTATCGACAGTAATAACAACTAGAATGTTTTGGTTCATTCGGACTGCTTTAAGAAAATACCAGAAAGCGGGTGGTTTATAAACAACAGAAATTTCTCAGAGTTGTGGAAGCTGGAAAGGTCAAGATCAAGGTGCCAGCCGATTTGGCATTTGGTGAGGACCTTCTACACAGACAACCATCTTTCGCTATAACTTGATAAGGCAGAAGGGGCAAGGCAGCTCTCTGGGATCTCTTTTATAATGGCACTAATTGTATCCCCAGAGGGCGGCGCCTCCTCATCCCATCACACTGGGGACTGATTTCAACATATGAATTTGCAGGGACACAGGCATTCAGTCCATAGTAGGTGGCTTTCGGTTATTGGGCAACTCCAACATTGCCAGTGTGTGATCAACCGTTTATATGATGTTCCATTTAAATCTCACTATAATAATACTATTTTACATACTTAAATTGCGGTTAACTGTGAGTTGATTGCTGAGTATCAGGAGCTGGGCTGCAAACCCCAGCCTGATAAATGTGAAACCCCTTGCCTTCCTGGGCAAACTGTTCCAAGCTAGGAACTCCTCCCCCACATTACTGCCCAGTGCCCTTTAGGAAATGCTTCCTTCAGTCACACTCACGATAATACCTGGCTGTAAAAAGGAGGCAACCCACAGATCTCAATGTTCAACTTTTTGTTGTTGCAGGAAGAGAAGTTAAACTTCGAGAGAAACCTAACAGACGATCTCCACACAGGTAAGCTATCTTATTTTATCTTTCCATGCTTTGGTGGGAAAATCTAGTCTCTTCCCTTTCCATTAAATTTTCTATCATTTGGTCTTCTGCTACAGTTTTTATTACCTAAAACCTTAAAGCCAGTAGACAGAGCAGTCCCCATAGTCTCTTTCTTTCTGGCTCACTCAAGTTCGAGTAGAATTGCTGTTTCCTTTTTATGTTTGTTTTTCAGAGATGCAATTCTAAAACAAGTGTGATGATGCATGGTTCAACAAAGTCTCCACACTGAAAGATTTCCAATTAGTCTATCCCCCCATCCCCAGGCAGTTTCAAGCTTCTCCAGTTAATGTCCATGCCTCAGAACAGGGGCTCTCAGCGTGTGCTCCCAGGACCTACGGCATCAGCCTCACCTGGGAACTTGCTAGAAATTCAGTTTCTCAGGCCCCATCTCAGACCCACTAAATCAGAGGCTCCGGGATAATGACTAGCCCTCAAGATGATTCCAGTATACTCTCCTGTTTAGGACCCAGTACTGTGAATACAGACCTTCCTTCTCTTTATTTCTCTCTGAGTCTCCCTCCCAAGCCCTTTACCATTTCCATCTTTAGCCGAACTTGTAATATAATCTTCTATATATTTCATTCCAGTGGAACCAGCCTGGTCCCCTCACTCTGTCTCCTGAAAGTGGTGCATGGATTATTCTTGTTCCCCTTTGCAAATTCTAGATGGTCAAGCGGCCTCCGATCTGCAAACCTTATCTTCCTTTGAGGTTCATGCCATTGGCCTATTCCGTCCTTTTCCCTACTTGTTGCCATCATCTGGGGACTTCCCAGCTGCTCCAGATCATTCAATACCATAGGCCCAAAGCCCTTCTGACTTCCTGCACTCTAGTCATCCTCACTTCCACTACATTTCACTTTCCATGGCCACATCCTGGACCGTGGCCTTCATTGTAGACACTAATGTGCCAATGCCACCATCTCTTATGGCTCCAAATTCCTCATGCTTAAGGATGCCAGGTCACTGGTCTTGCTTTTGTTCCCCCTAACCTCATTAGGATCCTTACCCACAGGACTCTTTCTTCTTCCTTAGCCAACCTCTTGGCCACACAGCCCTACCCATTTAGTGCAGGCTCCAGGTCCATTGCTTCAACCATGCTTGCCAGCACTCTCGAGACCCAAGCCCTGTTGCCTTATACTTCAACCTGGGATGAGGGTAGTAACCCACATTCTCTGGGCCTTTACCTGGATTGCTGGGCACTGCTGGGAGAGGGAAAGAATGCCAGAACTACATGCACTGGCATCACTCAGATTTTTGGTGGCCAGCTGAGGCCAACCCTCAGCACTGCTCAGCTGCCTTTCAGTGGTTGCTCTTCCCCTCCACCACACACCATTCCAAACCTTGTCACTTTGAGCTTTCACATCTAGTCCTTCCAGCAGACACCTTGCCCCCTACATCAAGAAACTCACAGCTTACAGTCCTCCAGCTTCCCACCCTGCATCTAGAAATGTCTCCACTTAAAATCACCCTTGCCTCTTTCTCTCTGGCCCCAAGGGAAAAGTGTATATCTCTACATCTTTCTAAGGTGTATTTCTTCACTAGTGATCTTGACTTGATCCTAGTTTTTCCCCCATTCTTTCTACTATTCTCAATTTCTTTCAACTATCTTTTTCCTCCTTGGTTTAGAAAATGTATTTATCTTTCACTTGCTACAAAACCATCCTATAATCCTGTATCCTTGTCCACTGTGACTGTTCCCTTCATCTTTTCCATCCCAGCCAAGCTCCATAAGAGTTCTCTCTCCTCCTTTTCATATGCCCTATGCATTCCTCAACCTGCTGCACCCCAGCATGCACCTCCACTGTTCTACAACCTTCCTGCATTTCCCACCAACACCCTCCTTGATATGAAATTCAGGTGAAATTCACTGTTCCATCCTTTCCTTATCTCTGAGGCATCTGACACTGTTTGATGGAAGACTCTCTCCTCTCCTGCTTCTTGATAATAAAGCCTGATTGCCTCCTCCCTCTCTGAGCATTTTTCCCAATCCTCCTCATATGCTCATCCTCCTCTGCCTGAGAGCAAACAAGCAGAGTTAAGACTTGCAAGCGACTTGCTGGCTCCGCCCTCATGGGTTGAATAGTTGAGAAGGCAGGAAAGACGTCAAAAAATGAATGAAATAAAACTGTAAGTTGCGCTAAGAATGTAAAGGAAAAGGTGACATGAGGTGGAATAACAGGGTTTTAAACTGGCTGGTTTAGATGGGGTGGGGTGAGAAGGCAAAGGAAATAGTCTATGACAAGGTCCTTGAGATCAGGAACAAAACATCAACTTTAAAGACTTGAAAGAAGGCCAATGTGGCCAGGGAAAGAAAGGGGGGACAATGCACCAGATAGCTGTGTATGTGATAGAAAAGACTTCATCTATTATTGTATAAGTTTCTTATTAATTTTAAGTGAGTTACTGCAGTCAATAATCATAATTCACTGGAGTTATGTTCTTTAAAGTCACTTCAAACAAGAAGTTAGTGAGCACTGCACCATTGCTCTCAAAGGAAATATGGGGTTAGGTTCCTACAAGCCTCTAGTCACAATATTTTCATCAACCGATCAATATATAACCTTGTTTTATGTATGTTTCAGTTGTTAAAGCACTTTATTTGCATATGTATTGTTAATTCATTAACATTGAACTTGGGCTAACAGCACTATGACTCATTTCCAAACAAAGCTTGTCTAACACACACATTTTCTCTGTAAGACATATCACAACATTCTTGCTGTGATATGTCAGCACTATGCCTGGGGCCATTTTTAACAGTGACGTCACCAACAAAAATCACAAAATGCAAACAATGGGACCATGAGAAGATACCTATTTACAGTATGGCACAGTGCCATCTTATTGGAGCTCAGCTAGAAACAGAAGCATCTAATGACTCAAAATATTTTGCCATTCTGCACCTACCCAGGAACGGCCACACAAGCACCATGAGTATTGAAATTAATGTTAGTAAGTCGGTGAATTCACAAATATGGAATCCACAAATAATGAGAACCAAGTGTACATGTAAAGCATATCGATGAACAACAGCTATGTAAGAAGGACCATGTACATTTGATATTTTAATCATCTTCATTATTGCATGCTACTAAATATCCTAACAGCATGAGATACCTCTGAAAAATGTTAGGCAGGGGAAGTGATAATGATCCAGATTCATGGCCTAAAAAGATCATGACTCCTTTGTGGCAAATATATCAGCCAGAGATACTAGCAGGTATAGGTGATAGTAAGGTGATGCTGCAGTCAGTAATCCAGGTATGAAAGAGATGATGCTGTTTGAGAAAGGGGCAGTGGGAGTGCACATTTTTCTCCTGGAATGTGCTCTGGAATCTACCAGAACCACTGTCTGCCCACCTTTGCCCACAAGCCTTTTCTAATCTTCCTACGGTTACTCTGGAGCTCCTTGTCCTAGATAGCATATTATATGACATATTTGAATCTAGTACTTATGGCACTATATTAGTCATCTATCTATATACCTGTCTCCTTTCCTGGACAGTAAACTCTTTCTACATCCCTGGAATCAAGTTTTGTACTTGACACATAATAGGTGCTCAGGAAATATCTGGTGCCTGAATAGTTGGTGAGTCATGTAACAAGCAGCAGAGATCTTCTACCTCTCAGTGTCTTAGCAATTAGCAGAGTGTCTTACCCCTAGTAGGGGGCGTTTAAGGCCTCTAAACCGTGCTCAGTCTTTCCAAGTGCAAAACCTATTTTTACTCTACTTTAAAGGAACATTGGGTTCCAACTCTGCACACGTAGGTTCATCTACAAGTAGCAGACAAATTGTGAGTTTTTTCTTGTCTTCCGACCAGTTCTTGCTTCCAGTCTTGAGTCCGGAAGCACATTCATAAAATAAAATAGTTGGGTGGGATGACTTCTAAGATTCTTTCAAATCACGGCCCTATCAGGGTAGTCTGCTAAGGCTACCATAACAAAATACTGTAGACTGGGTGGCTTAAACAAAATAAATTTATTTTCTCAGAGTCCCAGAGGCCAGGAGGTCCAAGATCAAGGTGTCGGCAAATTCGATTCCTGGGAGAGTTCTTTCCGGCTTGCAGATGCTGCCTGCTCACTGTGTCCTCACACGGCCTCTCCTCAGTGTGCTCTGGACTCACCAGCACCATTCACTTTCACTCACAAGCCTTTTCGAATCTTCCTGAGGTTGCTCAGGAGAAAGTGCTCTGTCTCCTCTTCTCATAAGGCCACCAATCCTCTTAGGTTACGACCCCACCCTGATGACCTCGTTTAACTTTAATTACCTCCAGAAAGCCCTATCTCTTATTAGACTCACAATGAGTTAGGGTTTCAACATGTGAATCTGGGGGAAGACACAATTCAGTCCACAGCGGATACTGTAAGATTCTGGGAATTGCCCTAAACTAGTTTATTCCAAGCAGGTGGCTCTGAGCTGTGCTCCCTTTTAAATCTATTTGCAGCCTTACGGGACTATATTATATAAACTCCTCTCCACATGGCCACCTCTAAAACTTCCTCAGCATTTTTAGAACTTAACTTTGTCCAAATGCTTCAAGTTTCTTCCAGACGTCTGCCGTCTCCCTGATACGGCTACTTAGCAAAATCAGAGACATTCCCTGTGATGGAGACACACCTCAGTTCCCATGTGGTTCCAGGGAAGATTTGGTCAAAACATTGCCCATTTCTACACAGTGTCTAAAAGGAACTAGCACCCAATGGTTAAAGAATATTCTCAGCCAGGGACGGTGGCTCACCTCTGTAATCCCAGCGCTTTGGGAGGCCAGGACGGGTGGATCACCTAAGATCAGGAGGTCAAGACCAGCCTGGCCAACATAGTGAAACCCTATCTCTACTAAAAATACAAAAACTTAGCCGGGCGTGGTGGTAGGCGCCTGTAATCCCAGCTATTCAGGAGGCTGAGGCAGGAGAATCACTTGGACCTGGGAGGCGGAGGTTGCAGTGAGCCGAGATCGCACCACTGCACTCCAGCCTGGGTGACAAGAGTGAGACCCTGTCTCAAAAAAAAAAAGAAAAAAAAAGAATATTCTCACAGACAATTGCCATGAACATGCAAGCAGCCAACATTTCCTAAGAACCTGCTATTTGCCAGATACACATCACCAGGCCTGTCACATGTTTAAGTCGTGTGATCCTCATAGGACCCTGACCAGTACTTCTGGTAATGCAGCCATAAAAATGAAAGTGTCCATGCACTGATGCCAGGGGTGTCTGACTTTTTTCTTTTTTCTTTTTTTTTTTAGACAGAGTCTTGCTGTTATCGCCCAGGCTGCAATGCAGTGGCGCCATCTTGGCTCACTGCAACCTCCGCCTCCTGGGTTCAAGTGATTCTCCTGCCCCAGTCTCCCATGTAGCTGTGATTACAGGTGTCTGCCACCATGCCCAGCTAATTTTTGTATTTTTAGTGGAGACAGGGTTTCACCAGGTCGGCCAGGCTGGACTTGAACTCTTGACCTCAGGTGATCCACCCGCCTCGGCCTCCCAAAGTGCTGGGATTATAGGTGTGAGCCACTGCGCCCAGCCCGGTGTCTGACATTTTTAAGCGGATCCCTTAGTAATAATTGATGCTGAGCTTGTTAGAAACACAGGCTGTCAGACCTCACTCAGAGCCAGGTGGACTCCTCACAACCCAGTGCCCCGTGCTCCTATCTGTCTACAGGATTCCACCCCATACATACACACACACACACACACACACACACCCTAGTCTTTATTCATTAATGAACTACATCTTGTCTACTCCAAACAGGAGCTTACTTCCAGGAATTTACAGTCCAGAGAATAGGGACATAGCTTCTCAAACTTTTTCCTTAAACTGTCCCCACGAGGGTATAGGAGGATCTGGGAGGCTGGGGAGTGTGGAGAGGATGACCACAAGCTACTGGCAGAACTTGACATCTCTGTGTGCCTTCCGTTTCATTCTAGTCATTCACGCAAATGTTACCTTTTCACCCATGATATTCTGAGTTAATTTTAGATAACAAACAATGGGCTTCTCCCCACAAAACCTTCGCGTGGGGCCATATTTATTGTGTAGCTTACCTTTCGCTCCCAGCTCATGACCATGTACCCTCATGTAGAAGGGGGTGCTCTGAGGTTGGCTTACACCACCGGCAGCCCCTGCATCTGGGAGAAGTGCAAGGTCAGCTATGGAGGAGGAGCAGCACCAGGTCTAACCTGGGGGAAGGAACTGGACCCCCTGGGCTCCACGGACACCTTCCTCCCCCAGGCTTTTCCACAGAGTTACTGTCCAAATGTACAGTGGGCAGAGACCAACCCAGATGGAGTTGTGATGTGCAGTCATTGTGTGAAGAGGCCTCTGTAGAATTTCGGGAGCCTTTTGACCCCACCATTGCTTGGCCAGACCAGAATAAACCCCATGTCCAGCCAGTGCTAGAGAAAGCCCTGGCCTCATCAGGCTTAAAGGTGACAGTAACTGTGATGGTTAATATTGAGTGTCAACTTGATGGGATTGAAGGATGCAAAATATTGTTCCTGGGTGTGTGTGTGTATGGGTGTTGCCAAAGGAGATTAACATTTGAGTCAGTGGACTGGGGAAGGCAGACCCACCCTCAATCTGGGTGGGCACCAGCTAACCAGCTGCCAGCGAATATAAAGCAGGCAGAAAAACGTGAAAAGGCAAGACTAGCCTAGCCTCCCAGCCTACATCTCTCTCCTGTGCTGGATGCTTCCTGCCCTTGAACATCAGACTCCAAGTTCTTCAGTTTTGGGACTTGGACTGGCTCTCCCTGCTTCTCAGTTTGCAGATGGGCTATTGTGGGACCTTGTGATCATTTGAGTTAATACTTAATAAACTCCCCTTTACATATATATCTATCCTATTAGTTCTGTCCCTCTGGAGAACCCTGACTAGTACCGTAACCATCTAAAACACCACATCACCTACTCTGTAACCTCGCCGCATAGCAAAGTACCCACGCTACTTGGGCCATAATTCTTGTTTCTTTTTTTGTTCTTGTTTTGTTCTGTTTTTTGGTTTTTGAGACATAATCTTACTCTATCACCCAGGCTAGAGTGCAGTGGCCTGATCTTGGTTCACTGCCACCTCCAATTCCTGGGTTCAAGCAATTCTCTAGCCTCAGCTTCCTGAGTAGCTGGGATTACAGGCGCACACCACCACACGTGACTAATTTTTGTATTTTCAGAAGAGACAAGGTGTCACCATGTTGGCTAGGCTGGTCTCGAACTCCCGACCTCAAGTGACCAACCCATCTTGGCCTCCCAAAATGCTGGGATTATAGGCATGAGCCACCATGCCAGCCCATAATTCTTGTGAGGCTTTTTGTTGTTATTATTATTATTATTTTTGAGACAGAGCCTTGCTCTGTTGGCCAGGCTGGAGTGCAATGGCACAATCTTGGCTCACTGCAACCTCCGCCTCCCGGGTTCAAGCAATTCTCCTGCCTCAGCCTCCCAAGTAGTTGGGACTACAGGTGCACCACCACACCTAGCTAATATTTGCATTTTTAGTAGAGATCGGGTTCCACCATGTTGGCCAGGCTGCTCTAGAACTCATGACCTCAAGTGATCCGCCCGCCTTGGCCTTCCAAAGTGCTGGGATTACAGTTGTGAGCCATGACGCCTGGTCCTGAGACCTTTCTTGTACCAAGTCCTTCTCTCGAGATGAGTAAAATAACCGCTATATCCTGCCATCTGCTGGTGAATTGATGCAACTGCACCTATAAAATTCAGCCCAGATCTAGAGAATCCAGTTCTCTCTTGCAAAAGCTACTGGAGCACAAACTGCTTCCTGCATAATCCAGCGGACTCAAAACAATAAAATAAATGAAAAACTTACTAGAATGGATGCTAGAAATATTATAATAATAAAAATAATAACAACTTTAATAATACCTTCACTATCCTACTTTCAACTTTTACAACCTTGGGCAAGCTGGGCAAGCAAGTTATATAACCTCCCATTTAGTTATCTATAAAATACTGGTTCCCACCTTAAAGTGTTGTTTTAAAGTTGAAATGAGTTAATACATGAAAGATGGAAGTCCCCAAAACAGTCCTTGGCACATAGTAAGCCCTCGGTGGCTAACTGATTTTTGTGATTAAGTACTGGCTGTATGCCAGACATTACAGCAAGCGCTATGCATCCTTATTTCATTTAATGTTCAGAACAATCCTCATAAACTGTAACTATCATCATTCGCATTTTGCAGATTAGGCCACTGAAAGTCACAGAGGGGAAGAAACTTGCCTAGAAGTCACAAAGCTAGTGAGCGATGGAAGTGGAATTGTTGACTACTCTGATCCTAAGTCACTGGCTTAACCACTCTGCTGAACTCCTGGTGTGGTGTGATCAGTCTTCCTGAATGTTCATCTAAATGCCATCTGGCTTCACCAGGATTGATCGATCTCTCTCTCTCTCTCTCTCTCTCTGTCTCTCTTACACACACACACACACGCACACATACATACGACTATATGTTCTCCCAAGGAGCACCTGGGTGCCATTGTATCCCCAGAACCTAGCACCGTGCCTGGTTCATACTAAGACGCAGTGGAGCCATTGTGAAGTCAGTGATGCTGCACACAGCTGTGAGCATTCATCACACACCTGTCTTAAGGATAGTAGGCTAATTATTAGAGAGGGGAAAAAAATAGTATCAGATCCTGAATAGAGGAAAGGGCCACATGAAATGTTTTTCAATCCGTGAAAATGACTGTGATATGCTATTGTAAAGACCACAGGAGGGAAAAAGGGAGTGATATTATCACTATGTTGTAATAACAACAACAAAAAACCACAGGATATCAAAGATCCTGCGAATCCAGCAGCAAAATAGTCCCGGGACCAGGCCCTGGCCTGTTCCTCAGCATTCCTACAGTGGAAGCACCTCTCAGGTGCACAGGGCTGGCGAGGCCAGCCTTGGTAAAGGCTAGAGAGGCAGCCCTTCTAGTGTGATTCCAGAGGGTTCAGGGCCACCTGTCACTGAGAAACACCAATTTCAACCCAGACATTCCACCCTCAGAGGCTGATTTCCTTGGCTGCTGGAAACTTATTTTTTTTACATAGTTTTCTTTAAAATGCAGGTACACCAGGAGGCCCAGGGTTGCTGCCAGTGCTCTGAAAACCACTGTGCCTTCCTGCCTGGCAGCGCGCACCTCTCCCAACCCATTCCCAGTGGAGAAGGGGGTCACTTCCTCTACCATCAGGAGTCTCCCTGGTCTGAGACCCTTGTCCCTCTCAGGGACTTTGCTGTTACACACATTTTGTCCCCGTCTCCCAGTTCCTCCTGGCAGAGGCTGAAGAGGCATTTCCCAAAGAGCTGCGGAGCTGAGGGAATAAGATAGACAACTTGGCCTTTTATCATTCAGTCAAGATCATGGCCTGGGGTGAGTGTGGACACAGGACCCAGAGGACTGTATTGCAAAGAGATAGTTCACAAACCGCTGGGTGTGGCACCCCACGTGCAGTACGGATGTATCGAAGCCTGCCTTCAGCATAATTCTCAGGATTCCTTACGATAACAAGGAAATCAAGTCAATGAGTGGAAGTTCCCCTACTTTCCCACTTTATCGTTTAGATTGTTAGATTTGAAAGAGTGCTTTGATTCACAAACTCGTTTTGCAGATAAAGAAACTGAGGACTCAAGAGATTACAGCCTGGGCAACATGACAAAGTTTCATCTCTACAAAAAAATAAATTAAAAAAATAGCCAGATGTGGTGGCTTGTGCCTGTAGTTGCAGCTACTCAGGAGGCTGAGGTGGGAGGATTGCTTGAGCCTGGGAGGCAGAGGTTGCAGTGAGCCAAGATGATGCCACTGTGCTCCAGTCTGGGTGACAGAGTGAGACCCTGTCTCAAAAAAAAAAAAAAAAAAAAGATTGGGGGGGAGATTAAACAACTTCACCACGTCCATGCCATTGGTGATGGCATTATGGCTAGGAGGTGAATTTCTTTTTTTTTTTTTTGAGATGGAATTTTGCTTTTGTTGCCCAGGCTGGAGTGCAATGGCACAATCTTGGCTCACTGCAACCTCTGCCTCCAGGGTTCAAGCAATTCTCCTGTCTCAGCCTCCCGACTCACTGGGATTGCAGGCGCCTGCCACCACGCCCAGCTAATTTTTGTATTTTTAATACAGATGGGATTTCACCATGTTAGCCAGGGTGGTCTTGAACTCCTGACCTCAGGTGATCTGCCTGCCTCGGCCTCCCAAAGCGGTGGGATTACAGGCGTGAGCCACTGCGCCTGGCCCCAAGGAGGTGGATTTCTTACACCTGGGCACAGACTTTGCCTGGCTAAGTTCACCCAAATGCCGTAGAGCATAATTAGTTTGGGGAGTAAAACTCCAGTGATGATTAGGACTCTTATTTTGATAGTAGATTTTTCAGAAGTATTCCACAAAACATGAGATCCGTTGCTTGTTAATAAGTTTGTTATGAGAAAAAAAGTTCTGTAGCCCAATAATGTAGGAAAATAATCGGGTTAAACAGAGTGAAACAGTTCCTTCTCATAACCATGAATTTGTTCATCTTTAATTTCTGTTGTTCCCAAACCTGTTTTGACCAGGAAGCCCTTTCTAGGGAGAAAACCTATGAGCACTTCCCTGCACACAAATCTCCCATCAAACCCAGCTCTAGGCCGTACGAACACATCTATCCTAGCACACTGGCTATTGAGAATGCATGAAATGGACTATTTGATGGTGCTGATAACAAAAGTCTGCATATAATCTTTCAAGTTCTCCAAAATAACAAAAGCTTAGCCTCTAGGAGAAAAGTAAATACATCAGAAAAATTTGTCCCATGAGTTTTCAAAGCCTGCCCACAAAAGTAGGAAATGGTTCTGCCAAAAAAAAAAATAGATTGAGCTGTCAAAGAGTTTATCTTCAGTCCTTTTTCAACTATAGATTCAGCACTGTCTGTAATGTTGGGTAAGCGGTCTCTAGTTTCTTCTATAAAGGCAGTACAGCTCCTGGTAGTTATTTTTATTCATCCCTCTTGGGTCAGAACCTCAGTCCCTAGTAGCAGCTCACTAAATATTTGTCTGCTTCGCCTTCTGGCCAGGTTATGTGAAATCTCAAGCTATGTTTTCTAAACATTAGCAAGTTGTTGGAAATTTACATGTTCCATTCTATTGTATCTCCCTTCCAAATACTCCAACTTCTATAAACGCAAACCACCTCCCAGCAGCCACTTTAAAAGTTTGTTGAGTAGAACTCTTAGAGCAGGATGTCCTTGACCCTTGGAATTGCAGGATAGAGGTTTTGCTGTTTCCCAAGCTGGGAAGGGGGAACCACAGTTGCTCCCATCTCTCTGAGCTCCTGCCTCTGGATTGTAGTTTGGACCACTGGGTAGTATGAGATTTGATTGTGGAAAAGGGTATGACCCTCTATTAGAATAATTTATAATATCTCATGCCCATCATGCCTTCATTCCCACCTGTCATTCACCAGCTGTTCCTTCATTTGAATAATAAGAATGAAGTGCGCCATGCAAGCTGGATGCTGGTTGGATTAAGCATTGCTTGTGAGGCGCTCATGTGTAGTAGAGAAGGCAGACAGCCAACAAGCACCAAAGCTCTGGAGTATGAGTCCCCCTCTAAGATGCAGCAACAGCCTGCGGACAGGAACCATACCCTTTATTTGCCTCTAGAGTTCTCATCTTGGGACTGTATATGATCTTCAGTACATATACAGGATGATGTGTAGGTTGGTAGACTTTTGATGAGTTGCTTTCCAAGATCTCTGTCCATTCCATGGTCTAATTTATAGAGACTATTATCCTTTTTTTTTTTTTTTTTTTTTTTTTTGGAGATGGAGTCTCACTCTGTCACCCAGACTGGAGTGCAGTGGCATGATCCTGGCTCACTGCAACCTCCACCTCCTGGGTTCAAACGATTCTCCTGCCTCAGCCTCCTGAGTAGCTGGGACTACAGGCGCCCACCACTACACCTGGCTAATTTTTTGTATTTTTAGTAGAGATAGGGTTTCACCGTGTTAGCCAGGATGGTCTCGATCTCCTGACCTCGTGATTTGCCCGCCTTGGCCTCCCAATTTTTGCATTTTTAGTAGAAACAGGGTTTCACCATGTTGGCCAGACTGGTCTCAAACTCCTGACCTCAAGTGATCCTCCCACCTCCGCCTCCCAAAGTGCTGGGATTACCGGTGTGAGCCGCCACACATGGCCATATAGGGAATCTTTTCATCCTTTCACAAACGCTAAGAAGTAGCATTATCTCCCAGCAATGATTTCCTGGAGGTGTTGGGTCCCAGCCCAGGTTGTTACAAGCAGAGTTTAAGAACTGACCTTGGATTCACGCTTTTGTTTTTAACCTCATACCTTTTTAAAACATTTTATTTTGACATTATTTCAGACTAACAGAAAAGTTGCAAGAAAAGTGCAAAGAATCCCCATAAATCCTCTACCCAGAGTCCCTAAACATGAACATCTACCACATTTGCTTTGTTGTTCTATCTTTATACATACACGATGTTTTTTTCTGAATTATTTTAAGAAGTTAGAACAGAAGTGTTTTAGATTTTGGATTCTTTTTTTATTTTGGAATATTTGCATATACATTATGAAATATTTGTATATACATCATGAAATATCTTGGGAATGGGAGCTGAGTCTAAATATGCCATTCAAATGTTTCATATATACCTTTTACACATACCTGAAGGTAATTTTATATAATATTTTTAATAATTTGTACATGAAACAGAATTTTTACTTCGTTTTCACTGTAGCCTGTCACATGAGATCAAGTGTGGCATCACGTAAGTGCTCCAAAAGTTTCAGGTTTGGGAGCATTTTGGACTTTGGATTTTTGGATTTTGGATGCTCAACTTTTACTTTACTGTGTATTTCCTAAAAACAAGGGCATTCTCTTTTTTTCTGCCTTCTCCCCAACATTGTATTGTGTTTTCAAATATATAACAAAGTTGAAAGAATTTTGTAGTAAACTTGTGTATACCCACCACCAACCCATCTTATATTTTGAGACATTTCAAAGTAAGTTGTGGACATCGTATATTTCCCTTCTCTGCTTTCACTTGAGCATGTATATCATTAATTAGAATTCTATATGTGTTTACATTTTTTGAAATAACTTTTGTTACAAAAGTAATGTGTTCATTGTAGAAAATTGGTCATTGCAGATTTAAAAATCTACATATCTATCAATTAGTATTCATTTGTACCAGATATTGTGCTATGTACTTTATCAACATCATCTCTTTTCATCCTTTAACAAACCCTAAGAAGTAGCATTATCCCCATTTTACAGATAAGGACTCTGTGAGCAAGTTGCCGCAGTTCCCACAGTGGCAGAGTCAGGATATGTGTCCAAGTCTGTCCCATCTCCTGACTCTCAACTGCATGCCATCCTGCTAGCCTTGTGTCCACTCCACCCGACTCTGAGATAACCACTGTTAACCTCTGTCTCAATTCTTTTCTAGGTCATTTCCACAGTTTCCACAAAACTGTGATTATATTATACATGTCATTTTGTAACTGGCTTTTCTGCACATATGCAGACCTCTTTCTCCAGCACCTTGTTAATGGCTGCAGGGTATACTATTGAGTAAAGATACCATATTTAAGAGCTACCTTATTGTTATTTGTTTTTCAAGTTTTCGCTATTACCAAATCTTCTTGCATACTACTAATTTTATCCTTAGGGACACAAGTAGAATTGCTGAGTCAGAGATTATGCATAGTTTCCACTGTTAATACAGATTCTCAAATTGCTTTCAATGTCTCCTACCAGTAGTGTATGACTAGCAGGTTTCCCTACATCCTACACTGACATCAGTATACATTTTAACAACTCGTTTATGGCTGGGCACCTGTAATCCCAGCACTTTGGGAGGCCGAGGCGGATGGATCAGATTTCAAGAGCTCAAGACCAGCCTGGCCAAGATGGTGAAACCCCATCTCTACTTAGCTGGATGTGGTGGCACATGCCCATAATCCCAGCTACTTAGGAGGCTGAGACAGGAGAATCTCTTGAACTCGCGAGGCGGAGGTAGCAGCGAGCCAAGATCACGCCACTGTACTCCAGCCTGGGTGACAGAGCAAGACTCCATCTCAGAAAAAAAAAAAAAAAAAAAACTCATTTCTAGTTAGATAAGCAAAAACATGTATGTTTTGTTTAGCATACCTTTGATTGTTAATCAAGTTGAACGTATTTTCACATATAAGGCTTTCCCTTTCAGATGCTACCTGTTCAGGTTCTCGCAGTTCTTTTTTAAGTTGGTCTCTTGAATAATTCCAACCCATTTCACATTAAAGTCAATGTTATGACTGATATTTCATTTTTCAAGCAGATTTTACTTCATTTATTTTTATTTTAAATGTTTAAAATCATTTTTAATTTTTGTGGGTACATCGTAGGTGTATGTATTTATGGGGTACATGAAATGTTTCAATACAGGCATGCAATGCGTAATAATCATATCCGGGTAAATGGAGCACCCACTGCCTCAAGCATTTATCCTTTGTGTTATAAACAAACAAGTTATGTTCTTTAATTATTTTTACATGTTCAAATAAATAATTATTGACTATAGTCACCTGTTAAGCTATCAAATACTAGGCCTTATTCTTTCTTTCTAACTTTTGTTTTGCACCCATTAGCTATCCCCACTTCTCTTTCACCCCCTCCTCCAACTACCTTTACCAACTTCTGGTAACCGTCTGTCTACTCTCTATCTTCTGAAATTCAATTATTTTAATTGAACATGAGAAATTGAGAAATTTTAATGAGAACATGAGAAATTTGTCTTTCTGTGCCTGGCTAATTTCACTTAACATAACAACCTCCAATTCTATCCATGTTGTTGCAAAGAAGAGAGCTCATTCTTTTTCATGGCAGAATAGTTCTCTGTTGTGAGAACTCCATACCACATTTTCTTTATGCATTCTTCTGTTGCTTCCAAATCTTGGCTATTGTCAATAGTGCTACAGTAAACATGGGAGTGCAGGTATCTCTTCAATATAGTGATTTCCTTTCTCATGGGTACATACTCAGCGGTGGGATTGCTGGATCACACAGTAGCTCTATTTTTAGTTTCTGAGACACCTCAAAACTGTTCTCCATGGTGGTTGTACTAATTTACATTCCCACCAACAGTGTATGAGGGTTCCCTTGTCTCCACATCCTCGCCAGTATTTGTTGTTGCCCATCTTTTGGATAAAAGCCATTCTAACTGGGGTGAGGTGATATCTCATTGTAGTTTTGATTTGCGTTTCTCCGATGATCATTGATGTTGAGCACATTTTCCTGTACTGTTTGCCATTTGTATGTCTTCTTTTGAGAAATGTCTATTCAGATCTTTTGCCCATTTTTTAATTGGATTCTTAGATTTTTTTTCCTGTAGAGTGAAGCACCTTACATATTTTGGTTATTAATCTCTTGTCAGATGGATAGTTTGCAAATGGTTCCCCCATTCTGTGGGTTGTCTCTTCACTCTGTTGATTGTTTTCTTTGCTGTGCAGAAACTTTTTAACTTGATGTGATCTTTGTTGTCCATTGTTGCTTTGGTTGCCTTTGTTTCTTGGGTATTACTCAATAAATTTTTAATCAGTCCAATGTCCTGGAGATTTTCCCGTGCCTTCTTGTAGTAGTTTCATAGTGTGAGGTCTTAGCTTTATGTCTTTAATCCATTTTGATTTGATTTTTATATATGACGAGAGAGGGATCCAGTTTCATTCTTCTGCATATGAATATCTAATTTTCTCAGCACCATTTACTGAGGAAACTGTCCTTTCCCCCAGTGTGTGTTCTTGGCACCTTTGTTGAAAATGAGAGCTCTATAAATGTATTGATTTGTTTCTGAGTTCTCTCTTCTATTGGTCTATGTGTCTATGTTTTTATGCCAAAACCATGCTGTATTGATTACTATATCTCTGTAGTGTAATTTAAAGTCAGGTAATGTGATTCTTCCATTTGTTTTTTGGTTTTTGTTTTTTGTTTTTTTTTCATTCAGTATGGCTTTGACTAGTCTGGGTCATTTGTGGTTCCACATACATTTTAGGATTGTTTTTTCTATTTCTTTGAAGAAATGTTGATAGAGGTTGCATGGGATCTACAGATTGCATTGGGTAGTATGGACATTTTAACAACATTGATTCTTCCAATCCATAATCATGGAATATCTTTCTAATTTTTGTGTCCTGTTCAATTTCTATCACTAACATTTTGTAGTCTTCATTGTAGAGATCTTTCACTTTTTTTATTAATTCCTAGGTATTTAATTTTATTTGTATCTATTAGAAATGTGATTTCTTTTTTGGATTGTTCGCTCTTGGCATATAGAAAATACTAAGATTTTTGTATGTTGATTTTGTATCCTGTGACTTTACTTAATTTGCTTATCAGTCCTAATAGTTCTTTGGTGGAATCTTTAGATTTTCCCAAATATAAGTTTATAGCATCGGCAGACAAAGGTAATTTGACTTCTTCCTTTCTTATTTCTTTATGTTGTCTGATTGCTCTAGCTTTCAAGTACTATGTTGGGTAACTGTGAGGAAAGTTGGCATCCTAATCATGTTCTAGATTTAGAGAAAAGGCTTTCAGTTTTTCCCCATTCAGTATGAAACTAGCTATGGGTCTGTCATATATGGCTTTTATTATGTTGAGGTATGTTCCTACTATACCCAATGTTTTTAGGGTTTTTATCATGAAGGGATGTTGAACTTTGTCAAATGCCTTTTCAGCATCAGTTGAAATGATCATATGGTTTTTGTTCTTCATTCTGTTGATATGATGTATCACATTGATTTGCATATGTTGAACCATCCTTCCATTCCTAGGATAAATCCCACTTGGTCAACTTGGTCATATGAATCTTTTTAATGTGTTGTTGAATTTGCTTTGCTAGTATTTTTTTTAGGATTGTTGCATTGACACTCATCAGGGATATTGGCCTGTGGTTTTCTTTTTCTGATGTGTCTTTGTCTGGTTTTGGTATCAGGGTAATACTAGCTTCATAGAATGAGTTTGAAAATGTTCCCTCCTCCTCTATTTCTCAGAAGAGTTTGAGTAGGATTGGTATTAGTTCTTCTTTAAATATTTGGTAGAATTCAGCAGTGAAGCCATCAGGTCCCAAGTTTTTCTTTGCTGGGAGACTTTTTTACAACTTTGATCTTGTTATTGGTCAGTTCAAGTTTTGGGTTTCTTCATCTTCAATCTTGGTAGGTGGTATGTGTCTAGGTATTTATCCCTGTCTTCTAGATTTTCCAACTTATTGGCATATAATTTTTCATAGTAGCCACTAATGATTCATTGAATTTCTGCAATATCAGTCGTAATGTCTTCCTTTTCATCTAATTTTATTTATTTGGATCTTCTCTCTTTTTTCTTAGTCTGGCTAAAGGTTTGCCAATTTTGTTATCTTTTCAAAAAAACCAATCTCTTGTTGATCTTTTGTATTTTTTTTTTCATTTCAACTTCATTTCTGCTCTGACCTTTATTATTTCTTTTCTTCTACTAATTCTGGGTTTTGTTTACTGTTGCTTCTCTAATTCTTTAAAATGCATTTTAGGTTATTTATTCCAAGTTTTTCTTTGTTTATGTAGGCATGTATGTAAACTTCCCTCTAAGAACTGCTTTTCCTGGATCCCATAGGTTTTGGTCTCTTGTGTTTCCATGATCATTTGTTTCAAGAATTTTTTCAGTTTCCTTCTGAATCTCTTAATTGACCCAGTGTTTATTTAAGAGCTTATTGTTGAATTTCCATGTGTTCATATAGTTTCTAAAATTCCTCTTGGTATTGATTTATAGTTTTACTCCATTGTGGTCAGAGAAGATACTTGATATCATTTCAATGTTTTGAATGTTTTAAGACTTGTTTTGTGACCTAACATATGGTCTGTCCTTGAGAATGGTCCATGTGCTGAGGAAAAGAATGTACATTCCACAGCAGTTGGATGAAATGTTCTGTAAATATCTATTAGTTCCGTTTGATCTACAGTACAGATAAGTGCAATGTTTCTTTGTTGATATTCTGTGTGGAAGATCTGTCCAATGCTGAAAGTGGGGTGTTGAAGTCTCCAGCTATTGTTGTATTGGGGTCTGTCCCTCTCTTTAGCTCCAATAATATTTGCTTTATATATCTGAATGCTCCAGTGTTGGGTGCATATATATTTACAGTTGTTATATCCTCTTGCTGAATTGAACCCTTCATCATTATGTAATGACCTTCTTTGTCTCATCTTAAAGTTTTTGTCATGCAATCTATTTTGTCTGATATAAGCATAGTTATTCCTGCTCTTTTTTGGTTTCCATTGGCAGGAGCATCTTTTTCTATCTCTTTATTTTCAGTCTATATGTGTCTTTATAGGTGAAGTGTGTTTCTAATAGGCAACAGATCATTAGGTCTTTTTAAAAATCCATTCAGCCACTCTATGTCTTTTGAGTAGACAGCTTAGTCCATTTACATTTGATCTTATGATTAATAAGTAAGGACTTACTCCTGCCATTTTATTTGTTTTCTGATTGTTTCGTGGTCTTCCTTTCCTTCATTTCTTCTTTTCTGTCTTCCTTTTAGTGTGGGTGATATTCTCTGATAATATAATTTAATTTCTTGATTTTAATATTTTTGTGTATTCATTGTATGTTTTTTAATTTGAGGTTGCCATGAGGCCTGCAAATACTATCTTAAAACCCATTATTCTGGCCAGGTGCAGTGACTCATGCCTATAATCCCAGCTCTTTGGGAGGCAGAGGGAGGTAGATCACCTGCGGTCCGGAGTTTGAGATCAGCCTGACCAACATGGTGAAACCCCATCTCTACTAAATACAAAAAAAATTAGCCAGGCATGGTGGTGCACACCTGTAATGCCAGCTACTTGGGAGGCTGAGGCAGGAGAATTGCTTGAACCTGGGAGGCAGAAGTTGCAGTGAGCCAAGATTGCACCACTATACTCCAGCCTGGGCAACAGAGCAAAACTCTGTCTCAAAAAATGAATAAATAATCATTATTTTAAGTTGATAACAACTTAGCACTGCTTGCATAAACAAACCAACAAGAAAAAAACAAACAAAAAAAACAAAGACTCTAACTTCATCCCCTCACTTTTTAACTTTTTGTTGTATCTATTTGCATATTATCATACAGTCTATGTCTTGAAAATTTTTTGTTATTATTTATGATTGGTTCGTTTTTTAGTCTTTCTATTCAAGAGAAGTTTATACACCACAGTTACAATGTTATAATATTCTGTGTTTATCTGTTATGATTACCAGCAAGTTTTGTACCTCCACATGATTTTTCATTGCTCATTAACATCCTTCTCTTTCTGATTGAAGTACTCCCGTTAGCAATTTTGTAAGATAGAACTGGTGTTGATGAAATCTCTGAGCTTTTGTTTGTCTAGGAAATTTACTTCTTCATGTTTGAAGAATATTTTTGCCACAAACACTATTCCACTGTAAAAGTTGTTTTCCTTCAGCACTTTAAATATGTTATGCCACTGACATGTCATGTCTCTCCTGGACTGTAAGATTTCCACTGAAAAGTCTGCTGTCTGGTGTATTGGAGCTTCATTGTATGTATTTGTTTCTTTCCTCTGCTGCTTTCAGGATCCTTTCTTTATCCTTGACCTTTGGGAGTTCGATTACTAATTGCCTTGAGTAGTCTTCTTTGGGTTAAATCTGCTTGGTGTTTTATAGCCTTCTTGTACTTTGATATTGATATATTTCTCTAGGTTTGGGAAGTTCTCTCTTATTATCTCTTTGAATAAGCTTTCTACCCCTATTTCTTTTTCTACTTCTCCTTATGGCCAATAACTCTTAGATTTGCCCTTTTGAGGCTATTTTCTAGATCTTGTAGGCGTGCATCATTGTTTTTTCTTCTTTTTTTCTTCTGTGTCCTCTGAATATATTTTTAAATAGCATGTCTTCAAGTTCACTAATTCTTTATTCTGCTTGATTAATTCTACTGTTAAGAGACTGTGATGCATTCTTCAGTACGTCACTTGTATTTTTCAACTCCAGAATTTCTGCTTGATTCTTTTTGTTTCAATCTCTTTGTTAAATTTATCTGATAGAATTTTGAATTCCTTCTCTGTGGTATCTTGAATTTCTTTGAGTTTCCTCAACACAGCTATTTTGAGTTCTCTGTCAGAAAAGTTATATATCTCTGTTTCTCCAGGATTGGTCCCTGGAGATTTATTTAGTTCTTTTGGTGAGGTAATTCTTTTATTTTATTTTATTTTTTTTTTATGGTCTTCATGTTTGTGGATGCTCATTGGTATCTGGGCATTGAACAAGTAGGTATTCCTCACAGTCTTTCAGTTTAGGCTTATTTGTACCTGTTCTTGGAAAGGCTTTTCAGCCATATCTAGTTTCATATATCTATGTGATCTAAGCCATATCTACATTAGAGGCACCCCAAGCCCAGTAATGCTATGGTTCTTGCCAACTCAGAGGTATCACCTTGGTGGTATTGGATAAGGTCTGGAAGAATTCTCTGGATTACCAGGCAGAGACTCTTGTTCCCCAAACAAAAGTTTCTCTCTCTGTGCTGAGCCACCTGAAGCTGGGGGTGGGGTGACACAAGCACCCTTGTGGCCGTGATCACTAGGACTGTGCTGAGTCAGACCTGAAGCCAGCACAGCACTGAATCTTACCCAAGTTCCGCTGTAACCACTATCTAGCTAGCTCCTATGTTTGTTCAAGGCCCTAAGGCTCTACAATCAACAGGGGGCAAAGCCAGCCAGGCTTGTGTCTTTCCATTCAGGGCAACAAAATACCCCAGGCCCTAGGCGGGAGATAGGGACTGAAGTCAGAATCCTTAGAGATCTACCTGGTTCTCTATTCTACTGGGGCTGAGCTGTCACTCAAACCATAAGACAAGGCCATTTCCATTCTTCCCTCCCCTTTTCCCAGGAAAAGGATTCTCTCCCTATCACCATTACTGCCACAGACCCACAGGGAGTATTGCCAGGCTACTGCCAATGTTCACTTAAGGCCCAAGAGCTCCTCAGACAGTTTGTGGTAAGTGTTGCCAGGCCTAGGACACATCCTTCAGGGCCTGGCAACACTAGGACACATCCTTCAGTCCAGAAATGCCATCCAAGAGCCAAGGCCTTGAATTAGGGACTCCAAGAGCTCGCCTGGTACTCTACCCCACTGTGGCTGAGCTGTTACCTAAGGTGCAAGACAAAGTCCACTTGACTCTTCCCTCTGCTTTTCTCAAGTAGAAGTAGTCTCTCCCTATAGCCACCACAGCTAGGAATGTGCTGGGTCTCACCTAAAGCCAGCATGTCTCAGAGTCTCACCCAAGGCCCACAGCATACTACCTGGGTATTCCTGCTGGTTATTCAGGGCCCAAGGGCTCTCTACTTAGCAGGTGATGGGTCTTGCCAGGACTTGATCCTTCCTTTCAAGGAAGGTGCAGTCCCTTCCAGCCTAGGGTGTGTCTATTAATGTCATCTAGGAGCTAGAGCCTGGAATGGGGCCCTCATGACTCTGCCTGGTGCCCCATCCTAATGTGGCTGAGCTGGTATCCTATGGTGTAAGACAAAGTCCTCTTTACTCTTCCCTTTCTTTTCCTCAAGCACAAGGAAGGGGTCACTTTCATTGCTGTGAGCTGTGCTGCCTGGGTTTTTGGGACACGTGACACAGGTTCTCCCTTAGCCACTCTTGTGTCTCAGCAGATCAGGTGCCCCCAGGTCCCCTGGCTCTGGCCCCAGCGCAGCACTGATACCTTGCCTAGGAACCACAGTTCTTTGGCCTAGACTACCCTTCAAGTTTATTAGGATTTAGTCCAAGTTTATTAGGATTTAGTCCAAGTCCTTGGTTGAGGCTTGCCAAAACTCAAGTTCCAACAGCTGGAACGTATAATTTCCCTCTGGCTAGAGCTGGTTCAAATGCTCCTTCTGTGTGTGGGTAGACTGTAGGGTCGTGGCTTAGCTGATTTCAGCCTGGTTTTGCTTTCTGCTCTGATAGGGCAGCCCTGAGTTCAAATGCAAAGTCCCACAATCACTGCACTCTCCCTCCCCCAAACACACAGATTCTCTCTCCACGTCATGCAGCCACTGCCAAGGAATAGGTATCAGCAGTTCAAGATTGTCTTTTCTACCCTCTTTAGTGCCTCTTTCAGCAATATGAAGTTAAAACCAGGTACTGTGATTGCGTATCTGATTTTTGGTTTTTATAAAGGTGCTTGTTTTTGTAGATGATGGTTGTTAAATTTGGTGTTCCTGTGGGGCAGTGAAGCAAAGATCAGTGGAGGCTTCTATTTTGCCATCTTGTTCTGCCCTTCCCCAAGAGCATCCTCTTATATAACCCCAGGACAATGTTCAAAAGCAAGTAATTCACATCAATTTCATACCATTACTTAATCTACAGACATTATTCAGATTTTACCAATTATGTCAATAATGACCTTTTAGCAAGAAGGACATGCAGTACATCTGTTGTCATGTCTCTTAAATCTCCTCGAATTTGGAAGCATTCTTCTGTCTTTCTTTGCTTTTTCATAACATTACATTATTTTAAAAGTACAGGCCAGTTGCTTTGCAGAATATCCCTCATGTTTCAACTCAGAGTATGCTCTTTTGTCAGAAAATCTCAGAAGTGAGGCTAAGTTCTCAGTGCCTCCTATCAGAAGCCACATGCCATTGATTTGTCTCATTGTGGCACTATTACCTTTGACTACTTGGTTGAGGCCCTGTATGCCGGGTTTCTCCAGTGTAAGAATACTATTTTATCCTTACTCATATGGGGAGGGCTACTTTGAGACTAAATGTCCTGTCCTCCTCAAAATTTCACGCACCAGTCCTACCATCCATTGATACTTCTTACTGACATCAGTTATTATGATGATGGCTATCAAATGGTGATTTTTCTAGTTCCAGTATTTCTCGTATGTTTGTTAGCTGGTTTCCTACTTGTAAGGTAGAGTGTTCCCTTTCCCTTTATGTATCTTAGTGTGGACTCATAAGTCCTTGTTTTATTCAATGGGCTATAATGCTGTATATTAGTAATTATTTTAATACTCCAGTTGTTCCACTTTGGCCAGTAAAACCTCTACAAGTGGATTCCTGTGTCCTTTTAGAATGTCCCTGTCATTCTTCAAAGCTATCACTATTTAAAGGGAGCTCTTTCCAGATGGGTTGAGTCTTTTTCTATATGCTCTTGACTTCCTGATGAATACTCAGTTAATTTCTCTGCCTGGTTAGAAAACTCCTTGGCTTCTCTGGACTTCCCCCTTCCCCGACCTCCATTGCTACCCTCCCAGCAAGGAGGCTTCACCAATGACTGACATGGCATTAGCATGACCTTCTTTAAACACTGAACAGAGTCAGCCCCCAACACAAGGCTGCAGGAGCAGCAGCAGCAGCAGCAATGGGTGGACACAGCCATCCTAACGGTGTTTGTTTTTCCCCTATGTAAACCCAGCAGCAGTTGTGAAGGATTTGCCCTTCGTTGCCTGTTGCTTTTTTGTACGCCAAAGAGAAAGCAAATCTTGATTTTGCTCTGTAATAAAGGGTACCCAACAACTGAATTCTTACCTTTAAGCTAGCTGTTGCCAAAAGGGAGGCAAGGAAGAAAGTTAATAGACTGCTCATTTTGAACCCAGTCTTACATCAAAAGAGCATATTTTTTTCATTGCTGCGTATCGCATGCTAGACCCGGAGTATTTCCTTGTTGCCCCTGGACTTAGGAGAAGTCCTTGCTAAATGCAAGATGTAGAAGTGGGAGTGACATATGAAAAAAGAAATGAATTAAACTTTATATGACACATCATATAAGGAAGAACAATTGTGGACACAGGCATGCAGGGGTTGGGCGTGAGTACATTAGTCCCCACCCTTTTCGTCAGCAGTCACACAACCTTGGACATTAGAGCTTATCCGTCTGATCTAGAGAAGGAATGTTGCTGGGGAAGGAAAACTCAGGGCGAGGTGAGAGGACAGAACCTCTAACCAGGAAGAGGCTGCCCCTGCCAAGCTCCGGAGAGGCGCAGAAGCATGACCCTCAGGTATGGGACCAGGTCTATAGAAACCCATGTGGTGTGCCCTAATGGGAGGCAAGCGGGGGAGGAACCAAACTGGAAACCTGATTCTGAAAGAGGAAAACCACCACAACATCCTTTGTAATGGCACAGCTTGGAAGAACAGTATAGATCCTGTGGTTTTCCTGGGGAAGGAGGGGAGCCTAAAAGCCACAGATGATGTCTATTTCCTTCAGAAGCAGGGAAGGGGCAGTTTTCGAGTGCGGCTGTTAAATCTCTGCAGTCACTTCATTCGGTGCAGCCTGCTCCTGTGGTCTTGGCTATAGCGGCAGAAGGCGGGGATGGAGGGTGCCCCAGGTCAGTCTTGATCAGCCTCTGAGGAGCTGGGAGTGCAAGGTGTCACTCTGGATGTGTCTGCCTGTTTTTCCTCACCTTCTTGCCTTCCTTCGTCTTTCCTCCCTCTTTTCTTTCCTCCTTTCTTTTGCCTTCCCCTGTACACCTTTTGGATTCACCATCGTAAAGTTGACCTGAGATTTTTCAATGAGTAATGTTTTATGATTGCTTCAGTTACATTATTACAATCCAGTCTGCCTTGCTTGTTTTTCAAACACTTCTAAGCTCTTTTCTCCTTTTCTTTGACCTTTTTTTGTTTTGTTTTTACTACCTATCCTCCTGACCAGTTGTCATTGTTTGTTGGTTTGTTTACTTTTAAGGAGTCCAAGATAAACAAAGTATTGCAGGCATGAAAAGGGTCAAGATTTCAGAGTGAATTGTGGAGGGGGAGGGTCAGGAGGGGAGAGGAGAGGAGTGGAGGGAGGGGAGGGGAGAGGAGAGGAGTGGAGGGAGGGGAGGGGAGAGGAGAGGTGTGGAGGGAGGGGAGGGGAGAGGAGAGGTGTGGAGGGAGGGGAGGGGAGAGGAGAGGTGTGGAGGGAGAAGAGGAGGTGCATGTGCTGCTTCTCGCCTGTCCTATTTATCCAGTTCATCTATGAATTATCAGCAGAAAAGGAAGGTAAAGGAGGAATAGAGGCTGGGGACAAAATCCTGGGCTTTGAAATGAGGTAATTTAAGAGTATTCTGAAAGGTACAATGTTACACATGTGTACACAGTTCCATAGAGAGAGTGATTTTTCTCTCTATGGGACTGTTGTTGTACTTGGGGTTTTCGTTCAACTGCTGTCACAGCTGATAGAAATATACCATTTAGCCCTTATTCCAGAAACAAGTCCTACTTGACATTGTTAATACTCTTGTTTGTATGCATAGGTTCTGGCAACTAGATTATATCTTTCTTGGATACTAGACCTCCATCTTTTTCTTTTGGCGGGGGTGGGGAGTGTTTTAATATGCTGTATCCAAACAGGGGTGGGTAAGACACCCCTGGTCTGTGTTTATTATGAATGTTTGCTCATGTGATCCCCAACAACACCATATAGTAGAAATATTATTATCCCCATTTACAGATCAAGTGACTGAGGCCCAAAGTCCCATAGTAGCAGGGTTTTCTGTCTCCTGAGCCCACCCTTGTAACACCTGGGTGACGTGGCTGGCACAAACTGGAAATGTCTTGATTGGTTGCAGACACACAACAGGTTCACTGATAGTGCTCTCATTTTTAATCTATAGCCATTAAATCATTCATTCATTCCACATTTATTGACTGCCTGCTGTGTGCCAGGTGCTATCCTAAGTGCTGAGGATTAGGCTTGAAGAAGGGTGGAAAAGGTGGGTCATAAGCAAATCTATGACAGAATGTCCAGTGGTGATACATGCTAGGAAGAAAACTGAAGCACAGTAAGGAAAGAAAGGGTGGCAAGAGATGCAGGGCTGGCCCGAGGGACTCTTCTGCATTCCATGAGTCCTCCCAGGAAGAGTTGTAAGGACAAGGGGGGTTTGGTCCTCAAGCATGAAGTGATTTGGGGATGTTACTGGTTTTCTGTGCTGCTGCAGCAAATTACTACAAACTGAGGGGTTTAAAACAATGGAAGCAGCCGGGTGCAATGGCTCACACCTGTAATCCCAACACTTTAGGAGGCCGAGGTCAGTGGATCACCTGAGGTCAGGAGTTCAAGACCAGCCTGGCCAACATGGTGAAAGCCCATCTCTACTAAAAATACAAAAATTAGCTGGGCATGGTGGCAGGCACCTGTAATCCCAGCTACTTGGGAGGCTGAGGCAGGAGAATCACTTGAACCCAGGAGGCAGAGGTTGCAGCGAGCCGAGATCGTGCCATTGCACTCCAGCCTGGGTGACAGAGTGAGACTCTGTCTCAAAAAAACAAACAAAACAAAACAAAACAAAAACAATGGAAGCATATTCTCTCCCGGTTCTAGAGACCAGAAGTCTGAAATTGGTATCAGTGGGCTTGATCCAGGGCTGGGTATCAGGGATCAAGGTGTCACCAGGACCACACTCTTTCCAGAGGCTCCAGAGGTAAATCTGTTCCTTGCCTCTTCCAACTTGGGGGGCTGCCAGTGCTCCTTGATTTGTGACCTCCTCGCTCCGATCTCTGCCTTTTTGGTCACATTGCCTCTTCCTCTTCCTCTTCTGTCTATAATCAAATGTCCCTCCACCTCCCTCTCATAAGCGTTTATTTAATTGTATTTAGAGTCCACCCAGATAAACTAGGCAGATTGTACCATCTCAAAATCCTACACTTCATCACATCTGCAAATACCTTTAATTTGGGGACTCAGGTGACATATGAGGTATTATTTACAGGTTTCAGGAATTAGGATGTGGATATTTGGAGGCCATTTTTCAGCCTACCATAGGGAGTTATTTGTGGATTTTATTTGTTTAATGTAAATCTAGTCCCTTTTAACTGACCAAGCCATCTATACTTCTTAAAAAGCACCAATCATGTTCACTGTGGGCAAAAGCTTATGGAGCAGCATCCCTGGAAATTCATCCATGATTGAAAGAAGGAAGGAGGGACGACAGGGGAGACAGAGACACAGCCAGCAATGAATGATCTCTCTTTCTGGTGCCTGTGTTTCATGGAGACAGGGACTGGGGATGCAGATTCTGTTTTGGCTTGTCTTTTTAAAGGCTGTAGGCCCGGCACAGTGGCTCATGCCTGTAATCCCAAACCTTTGGGAGGCCAAGACAGCCAGATCACTTGAGATCAGGAATTTGAGACCAGCATGGCCAACGTGGCAAAACCCTGTCTCTCCTAAAAATACAAAGATTAGCCAGGCATGGTGGCACCCACCTGTAAACCCAGCTACTTGGGAGGCTGAGGCAGGAGAATCACCTGAATGAACCTGGGAGGCGGAGGTTCACTGCACTCCAGCTTAGGCAACAGAGTGAGACTGTGTCTCAAAAAAATAATAACAATAAAGGCTGTAGATATTAGAAATGAAAAGTAACTTAGAGATGCTTCCATACCACTTTTAGGATATTCTGAGGAAGGAAGAGGCCAACATGGTCAGTGTTATATGAAGAGAAGATTTTGTTCCAAAGGAAATGATCGGGAAAAGCCCAGCTTGGGGAGGGGCCAGGGAAGAGTGGGCAGGTGGGAAATGAGTCCACCTTCTGCCAGGAAGCCTAAGGGGGCATGTCTTTGAGCTAAAAAGAACAGGTCCACAAATCATAGTTGAGATGCTGAGACTGACCCAGCGGCGGGAAAAGCAACACGGGATAAATTTAGTGTGGTTGAAGCTTGTGCAATGACTCAGGCTGTCACGCTCCTCAGTGTCTGAATCATGGGACACAATCGATCCGCCAGCTTATTCCAGCATCCTTTAACCCTTGAGGAACAAATGCCCTGGCAAGGAGCCCGCTCAGAATCTCCTCCCCCTCCTGCTGCTGCTGCACAGTGGGCTGTGCCCTGGTGAGGTTCCTGTGTCCTCTGTAGAAGGTAACAGATTAGGAAACAGCAGAAGTCCCTTCTCTGTCTAGCATCCTTCCATCTTCTTCTCCAGACATAACCCCAGGGTTGGGAGAAAGGTCTGACACAGAGGCAAGTGTCAGTGAACATCTGAGAACTCTGAAGCAGTGATGGAAATGGGGTGTTCCTGGTAACCAGCGCCCTCTCTGACCCATGTGGTAGTTACCCTTTTGCCAAAATGTGTGACTATTAATACATTTTGAGTCTCTAGGGGAAAAAAAGAAGCAAACTTAATTCCTACTAATAGATCACTCACTGTTTTCTCTACCTTTTACGCTTTCTTTTCCAGGTGGTAACAGAAAACAATCCAGATGGGGTGCAGGTGCTGTAAAATAATACAAAGGTAAAGCTGGAGAAATACTACTTCTAAATGGAGGAATTTGTGATGAGCGTGGAGTCACTTTTAAAGACCATGCATGTATTCAGTGCATTTACCCAGCTTGGGGCATGATCAACATTGCCAACACGTTAAGAGTTTGGAACTGTTATCATATCATTTAAAAGAACACGTGCCCTAGATTTTTTTAACTTTTTTTGCTCACTTCTCAAAGCATGTCGGGAACACCATCATTTTCTGAGGCTGAATTTGGTCTGGGTTTCTGAGGATGCCTGAAATGGCATCGCTGAAAATAAATCACCCCAATCACATATGTGCTTTTAATTTTGTCCACACTGCATTTCATAAAACTATGAGAAATATGAACATAAACTTCTAACTAAGACAAAGGGAAGAAAAGTAACTGATGATCTTGCTTTCTTAACAAATATACTGTCTTTTTAATTGTAGCTCTATTCTAGACCCATACATAAATAAGCTTTATTCCACTGTAATCATAATGTGATGTTTGGCTTTATTCAAAAAATATGTATTATAAGTATCATTCCTGTGACTGCAGACTTCATATTTATCATTTTAATGACTGCATAATATTCCACTGAGAGGTTGTACTCCTTATGGCCCTATTAGTGGACACTTGTTTTATTTATTGTTTTTTATTTTAAAATTCTATGAACCACTTTGTATTTTACTTTACCCCCTACCCCTCCTTCCTCCTTTTGGCTCTCTTCTTAAGATGTATTTCCAGCAGAACCTTGTTTTTGTTTTTCAAGACTGTCCTGCTCTGTCATCCAGGTTGGAATGCAGGGGCGTGATCTCAGCTCACTGCAGCCTCCGCCTCCCAGGTTCAAGTGATTCTCCTACCTCAGCCTCCCGAGTAGCTGGGATTACAGGTGCCCACCACCACGCCCAGCTAACTTTTGTACTTTTAGTAAAGATGGGGTTTCACCATGTCATTCGGGCTGGTCTCGAACTCCTGACCTCAAGTGATCCACCCGCCTTGGCCACCCAAATTGCTGAGATTACAGGTGTGAGCCACCGAACATTTTTATACCAACTATATCTATTTGATTTAGACACCCTTATCTAGGTTGAAAAGAGTAATCACAGAAATTAAATTAGCAGGTTTCGTAGAAAGAAGCAGGGCCTGTGGTAAAAATCTTTAATGATGGAGCAGACCTGACTGGTTTTTCATTGTCCTCCCTGCAGCTATCTCTTTGATCCAGTTCAAGTGTCCTCTCCTGGCTATGTCAATGAAGTCAACAGCTGCAAGCTAGATGAAGACGACACTGATAAATTGAAAGGCAAATGGAACAGTGAAGTCCTGGTGCAGAAAAATGACTCTCAGAGGCAGGGCTCAAAAAAGACTGAGAGCAGCAGCAGGACAGCTAATCCACGGGAGCCCTGCTGGCCTCACCAAGGGCCGCTCCCGCAGGGGGATGCTGGAGGGGAACACCATGCCTGCGGCATCAATGGCATCGGCCCTGCTGCCGCTCCACAGCCCACTGGGAATCCCAGCCCTGCCCAGGATGACAGGGGCTCCTGGACCAGTACTGAAAATGCTGGAGTTCCCCCAACTCAACCCTTCCTGGAAGGAGGGGGCACCAGGAAACAGGACTGTGTGCTACTGGCCTCAGAAGGAACCCAAGTCATGAGAAATGGAGACTCCAGAGCTCCTTCTGAGGCAGAAAGTTTTGCCTTGGAAGTACAAGACAATGTCTTCCAGATACCAGCCCCAGATTACCTTCAGCATGGGGGCCCAGCTGGAGACAACATTGACCGTAATGAAAAGGACTGTGTTTTCAAGAACCATACTGAGGATGAGTCCCTTGAGGGAATTCAGCCCACAGTAGAGGAGCGTGGTTTGAATACACCCTTTTCTGGGAGGAGAAGCTGGGATTCATTGAATGAGGATGTGGAAACAGAAGTTCTAAGCATCTGCTTTAATGAGAAGGGTCCTGCTCATGCCATGCCTGTGGTTGACTCAGGAAACAGGCAGGAGGATGCCCATGGCTCCAGTGGAGACGGAGATGGGGAGATTGTGGATGAGGATGCAGCGGTGGCAGAGGCCCTTGCAGCTTTAGAAGCTGCTACTGCAGGAGAAGATTTGGATGAGGCTGATTAGGGGAGGGGATTTGCACAGGGAGGTAAGCTGGTGTCATGCTGAGCATGCAGATGCATTTGCTCCCTGGATGCAGAGCAGGTGATTCTCCCAGCATGCACCAGTGCAGCCTTACCAGTTGTTTACATCCAGCATCTGTTCTGATTGTCAGCATCTGTCCCATGCTGCTTGTCACATATCTGGAGTTTCACTCTGTGTCGATGAGCTGTTATTCAGGACACTAGGAGAAAAATCTGAGTAGGTCATTGTGCCCATATCCACAGAAAGTGCAGAAATTGAACAGCTTGCTTGACAACCCTCAAACATCTTTGAGCACTTGGTACAGATGTTTATGAGAAGACTCTAAGATCTCAACCCTTGATCCCAAAGGCGCACAATCACAGAGGATTCCTTTTGACTATCAACTGTTTACCTTGCTTTTGAGAGCCAAACATTGTACCCAACCTGGAAAAAGTAACTTCCCCAATTAAAGTGCCTCATGTGTCCCCAGAGCATGGCTTAACTTCAGGGACAATTCACCCAGGGAACTAAGAACTAACCAGTTGTTCAACAGCAGGTTAAGCTCAGCAGTTTTCACAGTAGAGCAGAAGTCCTCAGGAAACAAAAGGTTAGTCATTAGCTGAGATGTGATTTTAAAACACCTTGACCTTAACTTTTTTACATTATTACTTTTAAATCTCCTTTGGGACTGGGGAGGCTTGGCCAACACAGTCCTAAAACTGCTTGTGTCATATTTGGGTTTTAGGTTCATGACTTTCAGAACAGCAAAGCCATATGTGAATGTTTTTATGCCATTAAATGTCTGATTCTAATTAAAATATAACAACGTATGTGTCTTTCTGTCTTAACTCAAAGGTGGTTCTAATTTTCTCAGAATATCAGTGACCCTGGATGTTACTTTCAATGTAAAGAGCTAATCTAGATGGCCGGGCGCGGTGGCTCATGCCTGTAATCCCAGCACTTTGGGAGGCCGAGGCGGGTGGATCATGAGGTCAGGAGTTCGAGACCAGCCTGGCCAACATAGTGAAACCCCATCTCTACTAAAAATACAAAAAATTAGCCAGGCGTGGTGGTGGGTGCCTGTAATCCCAGCTACTTGGGAGGCTGAGGCAAGGAGAATTGCTTGAACCCAGGAGGTGGAGGTCGCAGTGAGCCAAGATTGTGCCACTGCACTCCAGCCTGGGCGGCAGTACGAGATCCCGTCTCAAAAAAAAAAAAAAAAAAAAGAGCTAAGCTAAGCACAGTGGCTCATGTCTGTAATCTCAGCACTTTGGAAGACTGACGTGAGAGGACTGCCAAGGCCAGGAATTCAAGACCAACCTGGGTAATTTAATGAGACCCCATCTCTATGGGGAAAAAAAAAAAAAAAAAAAAAAAAGAGCTAGACTACAAAATTATACTCAAGGAAGGGACCAAGTTGGTTTGCAGAACCATGACTTTGGCTTTCTCTCTCTCAAGTTAAACTTGATGCCATAACTAAGTGTCCTGATCTTACCACAAAGATGAACAAGCCCTCTCTGGATTTCAGCCTTCTAATTCACTGAAACAAGGTCAACCATTCTAACATAACTCACTGGAGAATTTAAAGGCATTAAGGATGCTCAAAACTATTTAGAAAAAAAAATCAACATGGAAGATGCTTTAGTTTGATGTTTTGTAACACAGAATTGAAATCTCACTGAACTTCGTTTGATTTCCAGCTTTGCCATGTGACTTTGGGCAAGTTATATATCCCTTCTCTTTACCCATCTGTGAAGTGAGAATAATAAGAGTATGTGCTTGTAAAGATTAAATGAAATGATGTCTTTAGCACAGTGCTTGGGACACTAGGCACTCAAAAATGATGTCTTACCAGTTGAAAACAATTCCTTTAACAAACATTTTTACATCCTCACGACTGAAAACTCTAATACTGGGAGGTGTATATAATGTCATTATTTGATTTTGATAATTATTTAGCATAAAACATGATTTCTGAGCCTTCCAGCACCTTTAAGGATGGCACCCTTACAAATGCTTAATGAAATATGTTACCCTGGGTTTGTTTGGTATTGTAATGACAAGCCATCGCAAGTGACCTCTATATACAGGGTCACTCAGAGTCCTTAAAAAGATAAACTCTTGGCATTGTTAATTGCATTAGAGGTATGTCTCCTTTTGTATTTAGTACACCAAATACTTAATATTTCAGAATGCTTATTCCTTCAGTGACTTCCTAAGTGTATCAGTTGGGATTATGTTCAGTTGTATGGAATGAATGTTTTATACAAATAGAGGTTTATTTACCTCCTATGTAAAAGAAGTCTGGAGTTAGTGATCCAGGGTGATACAGGGTATTACTGACCCGTGTATCAGTGACCCACGTATCAGTGGCCCATGTGTCAATGACTGGAGTATGAATGACCTATGTTTCTTCAGTCATTTTGGTTTCCTTCTCAACATCACTTTGTAGTCCAAAATGACTGCTGTGGCTTCAGTCATTACATTTACATTCCACGTTGGAAAAAGAATAGGTCAAAAACCCCACTCCCACTCTATTAAGGACCTCACAGAAGTATAATTCATCCCTTCCAATATACTCCCTTTGGTCAAAATCTGGTCACTTGGCCACATCTAGCTACAAAAGAGACTAGGAAAGTTGTCTTTCTAGTGGTGTGCATGGCTTTGCGAAATAAACTCAGAATGCAGTTACTGAGAAGGGGAAATGGGCAATGCGTTTCGAGGCAGTTTACAGTCTGTGCCACAGGAGGCCTCAAAACCCAAAAGCCTGGGATACAGCTGGTTTCAAAAGGTTAGAAGATTGTGTGTACATTCAGTGTGGCACCAACGGGGCCTCCACCTTTGGTCCAGGGGAAGGACGACTGGACAGCTACTGCTGCTCCAACTTCCCATTGATATCTCCAAACCTGACAAAAGAAGAAATTCAGACAAGGAACGGGTAGGGTAAGGTATCAGGGCAAACAAGTCTCTTTCTCTTACCCAGACACACACTTGCATTTACATATGTATATAATTTTACATCTTAGAACAGCTGCAGAGTTCACCATAACTGACAGCTCTCTAGTTTTAAAGATTCTCTTTTATGAATAACTGCGTCAAAAAGGTCAACAGATGGCCAATACTTTCAAGAGTTATTTAAAAGTAATTCTGGCCCCTTTCATCTTTACTCCAATATCCAGGCTCCCCCAAAGGAAATCAGAGGAAAGTAAAAAATCTTTCGGCTGAAAACTAATTCCAGCTTTAAGCCTTATCTACCAGGTTGTCTAACAGCGAGCTGTCTGAGCACGCTTATGTGTGTAGTGTCTTCTTGCTGCAGCTAGTGCCACCTCTTGTCAGAAAAGTGATGTTGAAAATAGCCAACCTTTTCAAACATTGTGGACAATTTGAAAGCACAATGTACTCTGATAGGAAGGCACTAACTGTGATTGGGGCGGACTTCACAGTTCTCCATGAACCTTAAGCCATTGCATTACATGCGTATTTACCATGTTAAATCCTGATTTTGAATTAAGATTATTTTATGTACATATTACACATAGGTTTCTTGAGCTAAGAAGTTAGATTTAACTTTTTACTGAGGGAAAATGAACTATCATATAAATATGAAATTAAATTTTTTCCCCTCATTGCCAAAGCTGATGTAGTGAATAGTTATAACTGGAAAAACCAGATACCCAAAAGAATGAAGAGAATTTTAGATCTCTTACATAGCACATGCGCAACTGTCTATGCTCAGTAAGTGCTGGCCATTCGTCATTTTCCTCCCTCCGCCCCACTCTGTCTCTCTGATTCTCTTCTCTTCCTGTCTCTCCCATCCGTACCTCCAAGCAGGAGGCCTCAGAAAGAATGAATGAGACACCAGACGCAAGTACAAGCACAAAGATCTCCTGACTTCCCGGGTTTGGTCATCTGTGTGCAACCATGCAGCAGACAGAGCACAGTCACTACTGCAGCACAGGATGTAGCCTCCTTTCCTGCACTTGGACTTGACTCTTCATCAAGGGCACTGCTTATCACACAACCAGTCTTTATGACGAAAATATAGAAATTGTTGCTTTCTGGGTTTGTTTCATTGTTTCTTTCTCTAGATTAAACCTCATGCATTTTAAAATCCTCTATTTTGGAGTTGGTGACAAACACAGACAAGCTGACATCTGTTTTTCATGGTAAATTCTTTCCCTGTTAACTAATAGAACAATAAGTTGTTCATTTATGTATTTACTAAATTTGTAAGTTTCTCGTATGTATCAGGTTATAGAAAACACACCTAAGTGGTCTGCTAACTTCTGAAGCACTCCCAGCCACTTTAAAAAACATTTTATGCAAGTCAATATGTTGATCGTAGATGATGCTTACCTGCACATTTAGTCACTTAGAGTCAACTATTAGCAATTTTTTCCAACGGAAATAACTGTACTAAAGAAATGCCTTTGGCCTGAGATCTAAATTAGTATACGGCACAAGGGGGGAACTTAATACATATTTGTTGATTGAAAGAATAAAATCTTTTCCCGGTCTGGTTGGGGAGACATCACGCAGCTGGCCAGGACTGTGCTGGATTGTGACATGGTGTAATACAGGTATACATGGTGTATGTAATAAAGGATGTGGGAGCACAAATCCATAGGAATTTGAGAGGTTAGGAATTGTATTATTATTCAGGCCCTTCACTCTCAGCCTACCCTGCTCTATTTGAATAATGAGGCTTGTGGTGGTCTGTGGAAAAGTGGACAGAGTAGAATTTGGGCAGCTGCTGAAGGTTTGGTCTCTAGAATGAGTCCACGTTACCCTAAGGACAGTAATCCCAAATTGAGACAAAAACTTTAAGAAAACCAATGTTTGGGGCCAAGCAATGGGGAGCTTGGCCGACTTCATTTTTTAGTCATTTTGAACTCAATATTTAAAATCCTGGAGGAGAAGGAAAAAAAGGGTGTATATTTGTGTAATGACACCCAGATCTCACTGTTCTCTTGGCTCCTGGTGATGGGGGGAAAAAAGGTGCACCCAGGGTTGACTCTTCAGTAACACCGGCAGCCAAGCGTCATGACCTCCAGGTCTTCAGAGGCCCTGCCCATGTGGCACGTGCCTGGTACTTCCCACACATGTGCCTCTGTAATCCTAATAAACCTGGGGTGAAATCTGGCTGTGCCTCTTGCTCGCTGTGTGACCTTTTGACTTTAAGTTTCTTAAAGTTTCTGAGCCTCACTTTTCTTATCTGTGAAATGGGGATCATTCCTATTTCTAAGAACTGAAAGCACACATTCTCAAACTTCAGTGTGCCCCTGAGGCATGTGGTGTGCTTGTTTAAAAGGCAGATTTCTGGACCTACCTCTAGCGATTCAGACTTAGTAGGTATTGAGTGGGGCCCTGGCATCTGCTTTGTTTATGTAAGTAATTCTCCACACTTAGAGAAACACTTAAGACTCTAGCAGGGATTGCCACACCTTTTTTTATCTTGCACTAGTTATCAATAAAAAGTACTGCACACACCCTTAATATAAGCACTTTTACAACCATACTATCTTCTAATATGTTATATGCTTTATAGTATTTAGCAGTACTAAGATGAAGTAACAACATATCAGAGCATTAATTGTTTTTTTCACACCCCTGAGGTATGTGAAACCTACTTTGGAAACCACTGGTTTAGAAGATCAGATGAACTAGTGCATATAAAAACTCTCTGTAAATAGACAAAACTGGGCATATATATGTATATGTGTGTGTGTATATATGTGTGTGTGTATATATATATATATATATCTATATACCTATCTATCTATCTATATATATATTTTGATACAGAGTTTTGCTCTTGTTGCCCAGGCTGGAGTGCAATGGCACGATCTAGTCTCACCACAACCTCTGCCTCCTGCCTCCAAGCAATTCTCCTGCCTCACCCTCCCGAATAGCTGGGATTACAGGCATGTGCCACCACGCCCAGGCATGTGCCACCACGCTAATTCTGTATTTTTACTAGAGACAGGGTTTCTCCATGTTGGTCAGGCTGGTCTCGAACTCCCTACCTCAGCTCATCCGCCCACCTCGGCCTCCTAAAGTGCTGGGATTACAGGCTTGAGCCACCACACCCAGCCCGGGCCAATATTTTTGAAAGCACGTAGAGCATCCACATGAGTGTGAAGCACACACTTACAATACAAGCCCACCTGCAAATGCACTCAACACCACTGACCTGCAACTCTTCCTCCTCACCTGTGCTGCGCTCTGAGCCTTGTTCCTAGGAGACTTCTGTATTTACTGCCTTTAAGCATTTTGGAATAGTTAATATAGAACTAAGGTAGAATATGACCTAGAGACCAAAAGGTAGGCAAAGAATTTTACTTATCTCCCTAATCAAAACTACACATTCCAAACTAAAATGAGTGAGGCCATTGAGGAACAGGCTAATTAGAATACTTGTTTAGTCAGAATCTGGCTACTTTGAAAGCACAACAATGCAATTTTTCTTGACATAAATGACCAACTTAAAAAAAAAATCCCAGAAAAATAATTCCATTTCTAAGTCCAACTAATTCTTTTCCATTCTCCAAAATATTCCTAAAGCTATGAAGAATGGTAAACCTCAGAATTTACAAAAATCAGGAAGAGTTCACAGGCCACAGAAGGTCCATAACCTCTACTCATCGGCCAATGTGCTGCTCTTTCTGTCTTAGATGTTGATGCTTAGAAAGGAAAAAAAAGCTTTACCAATTTCTGAATACACAAGATCTAGGGTCTAAGGTTTTCATGGCATCAGCCGTAAGCCGAGTGACAAACCATCAAGGACTGTTGTGGTTTTTAAATTAAAATTTATAGGGGCTGGGTACGGTGGGTCACGCCTGTAATCCCAGCACTTTGGGAGGCCGAGGCAGGCGGATCACTTGAAGTCAGGAGTTCAAGACCAGCCAGGCCAACATGGTGAAACCCTGTCTCTACTAAAAATACAAAAGTTAGCCAGGGCTGGTAGAGCTCGCCTGTAATCCCAGCTACTTGGGAGGCTGAGGCAGGAGAATTGCTTGAACCCAGGAGTCAGAGGTTGCCGTGAGCCAAGATCATGCCAGTGCACTCCAGCCTATATATATATATAATATATAATACAGATTATTTTATATATATATATATATATATAACTCCTCCTACAGCTACTTTTCTGCAAATAACTCATGAGTTCTTTTTGTCGGTTTGGTTGGTTGACTGCAAATGACGGAAACCCAAACTAGATAACAAAAGAATATCCTTGAATGTTCTGTTCTAGGAAATAAAGTGAAACTCTGTCTCAAAAAAAAACAAAAAAGTTTATGGGAAAAAAATGTATAGAGAAAAAAATCTGCAAAGACACTACTTCAGAATAATTTGCCAAATATTAACATAGAAATTGTATTCAGTAATTAATTTCTGGGAGCCATCAAGTTATGGGTTTCGGTATTTTGTTGTTGTTTTTAGTATTTTTATAGGTATGACTATAGCTTAACATTTTCAATACTGCTATGTGTTAAACACCAAGCGCAGCCAGCCTCGTTCTAAGTCCTGCACAGGAATCACCTCACTGAAGTCTACTGTGACGCCATGAGCTGTAGGTATGACTGTCCCCATTTCACACATGGTAAAATGGAGGCTCAAACAGCTAAATAACTCATCCAGAATCACACAACCAGACAGTGGCAGAATCTCAACTGAACCCAGATTGAACAACAAACCGGTGCCTTTATTTATTTCTTTCTTTATTTTTGAGATGGAGTCTCGCTCTGTCACCCAGGCTGGAGTGCACTGGTGTGATCTCAGCTCACTATAACCTCTGCCTCCCAGCTTCAAGCGATTCTCATGTCTCAGCCTCCCGAGTAGCTGGGATTACAAGCGGTGCCACCATGCCCAGCTAATTTTTTTGTATTTTGGTTTCCCCATGTTGCCCAGGCTGGTCTCGAACTCCTGAGCTCAGGCAATCCACCCGCCTCGGCCTCCCAAGGTGCTAGGATTACAGGCGTGAGCCACTGCGCCTGGCCCAAACCAGTACTTTTAAAGATGACGTAATACGCCTCTCTGTGGCAACATCTGTGTTGCCCTTAGACAAAGACAAGGGCTGAAGCAAAATGTGAGACAACCCAATTTTGTATATGTAAAATTATAATAAAATATGTAAAATTTTGTATATGTAAAATTATAATAAAATATGTAAAATTTTGTATATGTAAAATTATATGCCAATTGGGAATAAAGGGGGGTTTTGTTCTGGTTCTAAGGAAGGTTGTAATAAAGAATAGAAAAGTTAGTCAAGGCCTTGTAACCATAATAGGTCTGTGGCCCAATGCGCAGCAAGTCAATAGCTGAGACGCAGGGCTGCAGCAGAGCCAGAGGTTTAATGGGAGGGCCACTGAGCGAGGAGATGGAAGTCAAATCTGACTCCCTGAGGAGTTTGGGGCTAGGCATTTTAAAGGGTTTGGAGTAAGCCTAAGTGTGGTGATAGTTGATTGGTGGAAGAGTGCAGGGTGAAGTCACAGGACAGGATGATGAAGAGACTGTATTCTCATACTGATCCCATTTGTCTGGGTGGTCTTCAAATCGGTTGGCTGTCAGCTATTTCACTGGAATTTGGGGGAAAACACCTTTAGCAATTCTAACAGAAGCTTTATGATTCTAATGTCAGAAATCCTATCTATAGCAACAATGGGGATGCAGACGGTCAGGATCTAGTGCTGCTACAGGACTTTTGGTGACAAGGAAGTGGGCCAAAGTACAGCCTGATTGATGCTTAATCCAGAATTCTCGTTAACCCTGTGAGGACAGCTTCAACTTTGTCTGTAAAATCTCTGAGACTGTCTACTGTCAATGGTATTTTTACGGCAATCCTAGGACCATGAATTTCCTTTCCCTACAAAGGATGAGGCAGATCCAGGGGCCACATGTCTATGTCCCCACCCATGAATCACTCCTACGTAGCTTAAGATTCCTTTCCTCAGTTTCATCATCTGTATAGTGGAGCTGGTGGCTATGCCTCTCTCTGGGCCATAATGAGATTTAAATGAGATAAAAAGTGTTTAGCACGCACCCAGACAAACAGTAAGTATTAGATGTAATTTTGTCCGAGTACAGTGGCTCACGTCTGTAAACCCAGCACTCTGGGAGGCCAAGGCGGGCGCATCACTTGTTGTCAGGAATTCAAGACCAGCCTGGCCAACATAGCAAAACCCCATCTCTACTAAAAATATAAAAATTAGCCAGGCCTGGTGGCAGGCACTTGTAATACCAGCTACTCTGGAGGCTGAGGCAGGAGAATTGCTTGAATCCAGGGGGTGGAGGTTGCAGTGAGCTGAGTTCGCACCACTGCACTCCAGCCTGGGTGACAGAACGAGACTCCATCTCAAAAAAGAAAAAAAGTTACATGTCATTTTATTATCCAGCGAAGGTCGTTGGCCCACTTTTATGAGTAACACTCAATGCTTTTTTAAATAACTAGATCTTTGTTGCTACCCACCAAAGCTGTATGAATCACTTCTAATAATACTAATTTCTAAACTGGGTAAGTTCTGTTCTACCTACATCATTAATAATCATCTAGGCCGGGAGCGGTGGCTCAGACCTGTAATCCCAGCACTTTGAGAGGCCGAGACGGGCAGATCACGAGGTCAGGAGATCGAGACCATCCTGGCTAACATGGTGAAACCCCGTCTCTACTAAAAAAAATACAAAAAACT
>NW_012116154.1:5800813-5808214 GCF_000951035.1 Colobus angolensis palliatus | reverse complement strand
GCCTGTAATCCCAGCACTTTGGGAGGCCGAGGCGGGCGGATCACGAGGTCAGGAGATCGAGACCATCCTGGATATCATGGTGAAACCCCATCTCTACTAAAAATACAAAAAAATTAGCCGGGCATGGTGGCAGGCGACTGTAGTCCCAGCTACTCGGGAGGCTGAGGCAGGAGAACGGCGTGAACCTGTGAGGCGGAGCTTGCAGTGAGCTGAGATCGCGCCACTGCACTCCAGCCTGGGCGATAGAGAGAGACTCCATGTCAACAAAAAAAAAAAGAAAAAAGGGAAGAAAGTCATTCGCTCCAATAAGGCAGTTGACCTGCCATCAGAACTTCAGGCCCCGTAGGCTTTGCAGTTACATCTTGTACCTGGTTCCTCCCCCAGCCCACCTTCGAATGTTATAAACAATATGACTGTGGCAGAAACATGAAAAACTAACTCTCAAAAGGCAAAATCCCCATCAGTTATTCCACTACAGAGGGTTGGAACTTGGCATCTCTGCGGCCAGTAGATTGTTCTGTTTCGTCTCAGAGACCACTGAGTGAGCACTGACAGTGCCTGGCCCTGTACTAAGTGCATTACACGTCTGAGCTCGTATGATCCTCACAACCACCCTTAAAGGCACATATTATCTTCCTTCTATAGTTAGAAGACAGGGTCCAAAGAGTTTAAGGTCACAGATGGCCAAAGGCATCTGAATGCCAAATCTGTGATCTTATCGGGAGCTATAAGAATGAGCCCTGTGCCAATCCAGGAAAGATGGTGAAAGGAAACTCTCCTGAAGCAATAAAAGGAAGAGGGTTTGCAAACGCGTTTCACAACAGAAACAGCACCATGGCCAGGCCTTCTGGCGATGGATTCAAGGCAGCTCTAGGAAGTCTCAGCTGCAGGGCTGGATGCCAGAGCTTCACTTTCCATGTGGCTCTGTAACTCCTCCTACAGCTATGTTCCTGCAAATAACTGTATTAGTCATGAGTTCTTTTTGTTGGTTTGGTTGGTTGGCCGCAAATGACAGAAACCCAAACTAGACAACAAAAGAATTTCCTTGAAATGTTCTTGAAGTTCAGAAGGGTGACTAGGCCTTGGGGACAACTGAATCTGGGGCTTGAAAGCAACCAGACTGGTCACAGTGGCTCATGCCTGTAGTTCCAGCACTTTGGGAGGCCAAGGTGGGCAGATCGCTTGAGCTCAGGAGTTCGAGACCAGCCTGGGCAACGTGAAAGAACCCGTCTCTTCGAAAAATACAAAAAAAAAGTAGCTGAGCATGATGGCCCACGCCTGCAGTCCCAGCTACTTGGAAGGCTCAGATGGGAGCATTGCTTGAGCCTGGGAGTTCGAGGCTCTGGTGAGCCATGATTATACCACTGCATTCAAGCATAGGTGACAGACTGAGACTCTGTCTCAAACCAATAAAAAAAAAAAAGAAAGCAACCTGCACTGCCTGTCTTCCCTCTGCACATTCCCCACCTTTCCTCACACCGGGAAGGAAGACTATACAGCAGGAAATATGGTCTCCACCAGCCCCCTAGCCGACAGCTTTAGCCACCAGAGCAATAAACCATTTTTTTCCAGCCCGTTTGCTGGAGAAAATGGTTTATTGCTCTGGCGGCTAATGCTGTAGCTTTAGCCGTGGGAACCCTCATGGGCTCCCCCAGGAGGCTATGGAACTCTGTGGCTCAGTTCCACAGCAAGTAACTTGCCGGCTCAGCTTGACTCAAAGTTGAGTGTGCTAGGCCATCCACAGCCACTCTGATCGGCTGGATGCATGTAGAGCCCTTTACAGCAGTCGCGCCCTCGGCAGGGGTGGATGAGAAGACAGTGAATTTGCAGGCATTTTTCTGATCCTTAACACTCCTGCGAGACAGGTCATTTTACGGATGGCACTGAGGCTCAGAAAGATAAGATACCTTTCTCAATATCACACAGTGGTGAGTGGCAGAGCTGGGGCTCAAACGCAGCAGCAAAGGTCGTGCCTACTTCTCTGAGACCACACCACTTCCATGACAGCATTCAGCGCACGGGATTCCCTCCAAAACGGAACCAAATCGTTCTCACCAGTATCCAGGTAACACCTGCAGGGACAGAAGCGCCCAGGTGAGAAACTGGAGGGTCCGATGAGAAAAACAATAAAGACAACCTGGCAGCGCCAGAAAATGGATTAGAAAAAAACTAGACTTGAACCTTTACTCTCATAAAATAGCTAATGGTAGTTTTTCGTTTTTAAAGGTGGGCTTTTGTTTATTTATTCGTTCAGCAAAAAATCACGAGTGCTTTCTGCACACCAGGGCCGGAGGGAAGATACAGCACCAACCCCCAACGGCCGTGCAGTTCTCCGATTCGGCCAGCAGAGGGGGCGAAGGGCCAGTTCTGTGAGAAGCCCTGCAGAGCTGGACACCGGCTGAACCGCGTGGGCAGCCACACCACCACCTGGCCAAGCCACAAAATGCCCAAGACAAAGAAGTCCCAGGTGTCCTTTAGGTGTTTAGAGCTACAGTGAGGGTCCCTGGGGAGATCTGGGAACAGTCCTGCACCATGGTCCTGGGAAGATGAGGAGAGAAGGAGGGAATCGTTGGGTAGAACCAACATGCCCCACCCAGACAAAAGGGTGGGAGGACCTAAGAACTGTCAAGTCAAACCTCAGATACAAAACATAGTCCTCTTTGACTACACAACAAGCCCTCAGTGATACTACATACTAACTCACGTGGCCCCGTTTCCAAGCCCCCAACTCTACTATCCTCAGTGAGACGAAAGGAAGGGTTCCCCACCTTTTCACTATAGCCGACTGGGGTGGAGGAAGCCTGGATGTAAAGATAGATTTGTAAAAGAAGTGCAGGAGCATTCAAGGCCATGGACAGGCCCCCTGGCAAATTCACCTGGGAGCTGCCAGGGTGGGGAGATTGCTGAACCAATTGTTCAGGGCCAGCGTTGCAAAGCTAGCGTCTGTCATCATGGGGAACAGAAGGGTCATATGTGCCACATTGCCAGCTTCCCACTACTCCCCTAATGAGCCAAGAAAGACATGAAAGCCAGTTAGTGACCAAACGTCCCCATTCTGCATTACACATGTACTAGAGGGGATACCCAAAAGGCCAATTAATCAAAAACTAAGCCCATCACCCCAAGTGACCCCTTTCAGCTATAAAATAGGTTGTTGGGAGGAATTCCTAATGTCCATCCTAATGCACACATTCTGAGTTTCTGGTTCTCATGCTGTGTGACTTGGTCACAAATGACCAAGTCAACCTTTCTACTTCCTCAGCATAAGCTGTTATTGATCATCTTGTTTTCAAGGAGACATGCGCGCGCGCACACACACACACACGCACACTCCAAATCAAAATCCTATGAGGTACCACACAGAGTGAAGTTTGCTGTATATACTTTTTTTTTTTTTTTTAAGATGGAGTCTGGCTCTGTCGCCCAGGCTGGAGTGCAGTGGCGCAATCTCAGCTCACTGCAAGCTCCGCCTTCCGGGTTCACGCCATTCTCCTGCCTCAGCCTCCCGAGTAGCTGGGACTACAGGTGCCCACCACCACGCCCGCCTAATTTTTTGTATTTTTAGTAGAGATGGGGTTTCACCGTGTTAGCCAGGATGGTCTCAATCTCCTGACCTCGTGATCTGCCCGCCTCGGCCTCCCAAAGTGCTGGGATTACAGGCATGAGCCACTGCACCCAGCCTGCTGTATATATATTTTAAAAAATTCAACCAGGATATGAAGGAGAGATGGAATGCAGATGGTGACAAATGACCCTGTGTTACAAATGAGTCACATTACCATGCAGAAGGGGATGGGGAACAAAGGAGCTGACCTAAGTAACTTTAGCAAATACAATTTTGACTAAATACTGTTAAGGCTAAAAACAAGAACCGTACACACACACACATACACACACACACACTACTTCAGTTGGCAAATGTGTTTCTCACAGTAATATATTTTCAAACTACTTAATATGTATGCTAGCTTTGAATAAACATGTAAAAATATCATAGATAATAAGAGCTGGGTTTCCTCTCTGTAGGAAAAGAAAGTTACAAATAAGGAAAGCAGGAAGGTTAGAACGAGTACTATGGAGCAAGACTGGAGTCAGAGGTAGCAGTGTGGACCCATGCTTTTGTTTTACAGATATATACAAAAATACATAAAGATGTGTGTATCCACATGTGTTGGTGTGTGTATGTATATATGTGTGTACAGGGGGCCTAGTAGCTGTGACATTTCAGCATCAATGAGGACACCTAGTGCTCTTTATTTCTAAACATCATTGTACAATAAAAGGAACCAGGGCTCCTTGGGTTAGTGGTTAATTTCAGGTCTGGGGCAAGGAAAATACAAGATAAGATGAACCTGGAGCATCTTGTCGTGCCAGGAAGTAATACAGGGCTTTCAAAAAAGAAAGGACCTCTAATCCTAGCACTTTGGGAGGCCGAGGTGGATCACTTGAGGCCAGGAGTTCGAAACCAGCTTGGCCAATATGGTGAAACCCCCTCTCTACTAAAAATACAAAATTTAGCCAGGTGTGGTGGTGTATGCTTGTAATCCCAGCTACTCAGGAGGCCAAAGCAGAAGACTCGCTTGAAGCTGGAAGGCCAAGGTTGCAGCGAGTCAAGGTTATACCACTGCACTTTGGCCTGGGTGACAGAGTGAGAGTTTGAAATAAAAAAAAAAAGAAAGAAAGAAGAAGAAGAAAGAAAGAAGAGAAAGAAAGAGAGAACAAAAGAAAGAAAGAAAGAGAGGAGGGAGGGAAAGAAAGAGAAAGAAAGGGAAGGAGGGAGGGAGGGAGGAAGGAAGGAAGGAAGGAAGGAAGGAAGGAAGGAAGGAAGTAAGGAAGGGTAATAAGTGGAGGAGGGAAGGAGAAAAGTAAAGTAAAGGATGGAACCACATCAAAGGACATGGGCACCAACCTGAAAGGGTTCTCTGCAAATGTAATCAAGTTACAATGAAGTCACACTGGATTAGGGTGAACCCTAAACCCAATGCCTGTTGTCCTTATAAGAGGACACAGGGAAGAAAGCACGGAATGGCCAGAATTGCCAGCACCCACCAGAAGTTAGCAGGGAGGCATGGGCCAGATTATACCCCAGAGATATCAGAAGGAATCCCCCTGCATATACCTTGACTTCAGGTTCTGGCCTTCTAGACGGTGAAAGAATACATTTCTGTGTTCTGGGCCAGCCAGGTTTCGGTAATTTGTTATGGTAGCCCCAGAAAAGTCATACAGATGGTAAAATTAATGTGTGAAAGTTTAAGCAGAAATAAGATATTCACCTAATCTCTAAGTATCTTCCCTCTAATATGTACTAATTACAAAGGGAAAATAGTAACGGTATGTATTATCAAAATGAAACCTGACAGACACCACCGTGGGCAATGATGAAGGCTGACATCACTGGTAATATGTACCGTCATGTTCCCAACACGATGTAATGGGAAGGGCGCATCACCTGTATGGTGTCCCTTCCCTTATGCAAAACCTGTCTAATCACAAGAATCAGCTGGAACATCTAGGTTGAGGGACATTCTACAAAAGAACTGATTAGTACATTCAAGTGTCAAGATCACGAAACACAAGAAAAGACTAAAGGCAGCCAACGAACAGAGGAGACAGGATCCAACAACGAAATGCAGTGGGAGATCCCAGAACAGCAGGGGACATCAGTGAGACAACAGATGCAATTAAAAGAACATGGTGATTTAATGAATGGTACCGTACCACTGTTAATTTTTTTAGTTGTGATCACTTTTTTATAGTTAAGATGGTAACATACGGGGAAATGGAGGGAAGAGTTCACATGAACTCTGTACTGCTTTTGCAGCTCTAAGTCCAAAATTATCTTCAAATTTAAAAAGTAGTAACAGGCGTACCTCATTTTATTGCACTTTGGTGTAGTGTGCTTTGCAGATATTGCAGGGTCTTCTTGTTTTTGTTTTGTTTTTTAATCAACTGTAGGTGTGTGGCAACTCTGCAAGGTGAACAGGTCCATCAGCACCACCACTTTGTTTTTTTTGAGATGGATTCTCTGTTGCCCAGGCTGGAGTGCAGTGGGGGCAATCTTGGCTCAGTGCAACCTCTTCCTCCCGGGTTCAAGCAATTCCCCTGCCTCAACCTCCTGAGTAGCTGGGAATATAGGTGTGCACCACCACGCCCCGCTAATTTTTTGTTTGTTTTTGTATTTTTAGTAAAGACGAGGTTTCACCATGGTGGCCAGGATGGTCTCGATCTCCTGACCTCGTGATCCACCCACCTTGGCCTCCCACAAGTGCAGGGATTACAGCCGTGAGCCACCGCGCCTGGCCATCAGCACCACTTTTCCAACAGCACATACTCACTCGTGTCCCTGTGTCACAGATGGGTAATTCTTGAAATATTTAAAACGTTTCTATTATTATTATATCTATGATGGTGATCTGTGATCAGTGATTTCTGATGTTACTATCGTCATTGTTTTGGGACAACATGAACTGTGCCCACACAAAATGACGAACTTAATCTGTAAATGCCGTGTGTGTGTTCCGACTGCTCTACCAACCAGCCATTTCCCTGTCTCTCTCCCTCTCTCCAGGCCTCCCTATTCCCTGAGACAAAATATTAAAATTAGGCCAATTAGTAACCCTAGAATGGCTTCTCATTGCTCAAGTGAAAGGAAGGGTCACACGCATCTCACCTGAAATCAAAAGCTAGAAATGATTAAGCTAAGTGAGGTAGGCACGTCAAAAGCCGAGACAGGCAGAAAACTAGGTCTCCTGTACCAAATCGTTAAGTTGTGAATGCAAAGCAAGTTTTGAAGAAAATTAAAAATGCTACTCTAGCAAATACACGAATGATAAGAAAGTGCAACAGCCTTATTGCTGATATGGAGACAGATTCAGTGGCCTGGATAAAAAAATCAAAGCAGCCACAACATTCCCTTAAGCCAAAGCCTAATACAGAGCAAGGTCCTAACTTAGTTGATAAAGCAGCATCAGAGTTTGAGATGATTGACTTTAATTTTGAAAGATGTTCTACTGTGATAAAATGCTATCAAACAGTACTGCATGCTACAGAGAAAACTTTCATGAAAGGTGGGGTCAATCAGTGCAGCAAACTTTATCACTGTGTTATTTTAAGAAATTGCCACAGCCACCCCATCCTTCAGTAACCACCACCCTGGTCAGTAGCCTTCCACATTGAGGCAAGATCCTCCAGCAGCAAAAAGATTATGACTTGCTGAAGCCTCAGATTATCGTATTTTAGAAATAAAGTATTTTAAATTAAGGTATGTACGTTTTTTGACAGAATATTATTGCACATACTTAATAGGCTATAGTATAAACAGAACTTTTTTATATGCAGTGGGAAACCAGAAAGCTCATGTGGCTGGCTTGCTTGCAATATTTTCTTTTTTTTTTTTTTTTT
>NW_012116154.1:5788287-5800649 GCF_000951035.1 Colobus angolensis palliatus | reverse complement strand
GTCTTGATCTCCTGACCTCGTGATCCGCCCATCTCGGCCTCCCAAAGTGCTGGGATTACAGGCTTGAGCCACCGCGCCCGGCCGCAATATTTTCTTTATTGCAGTAGGCTGGGGCTAAACCCACAGTATCTGCAAGGTATGCCTGTGTTATGGGAAGGGGTACTGCAGGACGGGAAATCCCATGAGGAAAGTCAGCCAAATGATCACTTGATATTTCAAGACACAAGAAACTCAGCACTGTAAAAAATTAAGCTCAATAATTAGACCGCCACGACTGAACTTCCAGTGTACAAGGCACTGATAATTGGATCGCTCACAAGACAACACACTGCGTTTAACATTTTTATTTTTAACTCTGCTTTGGTAGTACAAAAGTCATAAAAGTACAAACCAGACAGTTAAAAATACACTTGACACTCGAAATGGTGAAAAATTTCCTTTACAAATTTTTACATCAAGGTAGTAGCCAACTCATTTATGACACCAAAAAGTTGTCCATCATTAGTGTTTTCTAGAGAAAGTCTGCTGTGGATTCCCTCATCCTTAGAAAGAAGGAGAAGAAACACAAGACCTGTAAACATCAGTAGCTTTGGGAACACTTAGGAATTCTCAGAGAGTTCCGTATAAACCAGTAAAAAGCGTACGTGTTGAAAATATTGAACACTTAACTTTTGGCAAATTTGGAAGCCTGCCAGACAAAAACTGCTCAAGTATTAGAAAATATTTAAAACATACTCTTGGTATAAATACAATTTTAAATATTTTTGAGTATTCTCTTGCCTGTTGTATTGCTATTTTAAAAGAAAAAAAAAGTGCTCTGACTTGCATAAGATGGAAAAATAATTAAAGCTAAAGAATATCTTACATTTTATCCCCCACCATTTTGAGGGCATATTTTTAAAGCAAAAAAGTATGCTTGTTTGTTTTTAATTAAAACAATTAGCCTAGGCTGCACATATATTATTTACACTAATACATACCACTAGAAGTCCTGTATTGCTACTTTCTGGATCTCAGTGAAATTTATTTCCACACTGACTGTCTCCGGTCCACAGTGTATATGAATGTATACACACACAGTGTTTATTAGTTGTCAGTAAAGATTCTCATGGAACTGAATTCCCCATTTACTTAAAAGGTTAGACATGTTTAGTTTGATGCTGGAAATAGAATCGTTTAAGTCTATGTACAGTAAATACTGTGAAGTATATTTTTATGGAAATCATCTTTTGGGACACAAATGAAAGATGTGCTTTTTCTATGTGAAATAAAAGAAGTGCCCAAGGCACCACCAACACTGACATGGAGGCGGGTCTTGGAGACTTCGTAACTGGCCTCCCCCACAGCTCACCCCAGAGCTACCATAAATCACGTACTACTATTTATGCCTCTGGGTCCTTTCAGGTGTTTTGTAAAATGTACAGTTAAAAAAAAAAGAAAAAGAAAAGTTTGTCAGGCCTAAAGGGAAAGTAACTGGAGTCTTTTAAATAAGGAGCATTAGTTACAAGAGGAAAAACAGAAAATACACAAAGGAAAACATGCCAGAGGTAGGTGCAGGCCCATCTTGTATGAGAAGCAGGGTTCTTTTGGCTTGGCCTTGGGTTGTCCAAACAAATTTGTGTGTGTGTGTGTGTGTGTGTGTGACTTTAAACCATTTTCTCCTTTATTCAATGGATTGACCAAGAATCGCTCAGCTAAAGGTTAAAAAAAAAAAAAAAAAGACCGGGTGCAGTGGCCCACGCCTATAATCCTAGCACCTTGGGAGGCCAAGGTGGGTAGATCACCTGAGGTCAGGAGTTCAAGACCAGCCTGACCAATATAGTGAAACCCCGTCTCTGCTAAAAATACAAAAATTAGCCAAGTTTGGTGGTGCATGCCTGTAATCCCAGCTACTCGGGAGGCTGAGGCAGGAGAATCGCTTGAACCTGGGGAGGTGGAGATTGCAGTGAGCCGAGATTATGCCACTGCACTCCAGCCTAGATGACAGAGCGAGACTCCGTCTCAAAAAAAACCTTCTCAAAATGTGTAAGTGCTGTAGGAGTGACATGGTAGTGGCAGGAGTTAATGCTGAATTTGTAGTCAAGGAATCCAAAGTCTAGCATCTGGTCCCATCTGACTCCATGGTCCCTTGGGGAATCAACTCCTCAGGGCTAGACTAGATTATTTCCACTGAGCTTTGACCACTGAAGAGTCATCTTTTATCTCTTGTAACAGCTAACCTGTATGTATGAAGATCTTCTTACAACCAGTGTCAAAACAGGATGTAGGAACTGGAAAAAGAGAAACACACGCTCACGTGCACACACATATACACATGTACACACACACCCCTGAGCGTAAGCTCAGACTGTACGTGAATAGTATCACTGCACATACTGATCAAAATGGAAAAACTACAGTGTGTACACCAAGGCCTGGGATTAGGGGCTGGGAAGGATGGAGGCGGGGAGTGGTTAAGAAGATAAAAACAGCTCTTTCCTTCCCCAGAAGTATAACAAATTTTTCAAGACTCTTTCAACCAAAACTTTTTTCAAAGCAAACTGAATTTTGTATACAGCACAGCAATAACATTCCCTTTTAGGTTTTATTCACATGCCTGCTGACTCCATGACAGAAATTGTATAAAATATATAAAAAATTCCCGAGGCAACTTCATATCTTGTAAGTTTTCAGTCTCTTAGAGTTCTTCAAGTCAAGTCATTGCTGCAAGAGAAAACAAAAAAAGTAGATCTTTAACCAAGGGTAAGCATCATATCACATATTAATCTGCCTGAGTATTGAAAAACACAGAAGAATTATAATCTATTCTTACCCTGTCCCGTCCCATGCCACCCCATTCCTTCCACCATTACACATTTTTTTTCTAGAATTCAGTCCAAAGAAATTAAAGTAGAATATAATTAATTTCAAGAGTTCTCTCGAGATCTGGCTGTTTAAACGGACGTACCCCTCCGCCTTTCTCTCTCTTGCTCCTGCTCTTCCCATGTGATGTGCCTTCCATAGCTGGAGGTCTCTACTGACCATCCAGGACAGCACAGTTGGGATTTCAAGTAAGAAGACAATGATTAAACATTCCATCTTAGGTCTTTATTGTACCTTCAGGGTTCTGGATTGTATTTTTAAGTCATTCTAACAACCAACCCTTGTCAATGTCTACATTTACATTACAAACAAAGCCCCATACTTGTAAAATAGCTCCCTGCTTTTTAAATGACTTTTTATAACTATCTCATGTAATGAACAAAAAGCTCTGTGACTTCTTACTTTCCTGTTTTACAGACTGGGATACCCCAGGACAGGACTAAAATTACAGAGCTCCCCGTGTATGCTGAAACACACATACCATGCAGGTGAACCCACACGAGGTTCAGGAACAAAACGTTCTCCTATCTGCCAAAATCATGTGTACCCTATAAATGCTAAACAAAACCAGAGACAGATCCAGCTTGCAGAAATATGAAGAAATAGCATGAAGCTGGTGGAAGTGTTTTGAAGAACATACTTTTTACTTATTTTACAGATTGTCCTTCAAGATATGTACTTTATTATTATCTATGTTATCCTCTTCTGTCATTTGGTCATCCATAATATTCGGTGGTTATAAGAGAATAGAGACAGAGCACAAGCGGAAGAATGAGGGAGAGAGACAGAAAGAAAGAGATTTATTTCCCAAATGAGATGATGAGCAAAGGACCTGTATCCCCTTAGCTAAAAAGGAAACGAAACACTGTCCAATAAAACAGCAAGGATCAAGTTTTTAATTCTAATGAAATAAGTAATACCCCGCACTGAATTGCCAAAACTGTACAAGAACTGCAGATTTTTACTGTAAAATTGAACAAAGTCAAGTCTGGAACTACTTTCAGGTAAGAGTCAATTCATAGAAACATTCTAGCAGAGGGTAGAAAGGTAGAAAGGCCAGAGGTAGAGAAATATAAAAATGGCCCTAAAAAAAAAAAGGAGAAAATGAGAGGGAATTTTCCAGGCAAAACCTTAAACTAGGCCATTATCTAGAAAACAGGTATGGTATTCCACTATTTTTATGTCTCCTCTTCATGTGCTCCCTGAGAACTAGACATTTTTGCATCAAGGAAAATAACAAAGTCACAGGTGGGGGATGTCAGGCCTAGAAAGCAATGTTTCATCACAGTAACAGTTTTCACTGCAACCTAGAAACACTCCTCATTTTGAGTGTTTTGCACAGATTTGACTGGCTTTAAGAATGGGGCATGCAAGAATACAGGCTAGGCTAAGAAGGAGGGGCCTGGATTCAAAGCCAGACCCCTACTGCCAGCTGTGGAACCATGGCTGTCTCTGTAGCATTCTCTCACGGGGTTACTGGGGATTCGACATGAGATGATCCTATGCACAATGCTTAATACGAGGAAAAGCGATCAGTGTGCTCTGAAAGGTTAACTATTCTGGTCATTACCATCATCCAATTCTCTGCTCTCAACAATCACATTAGCTTTCTTCAACAGCTGTCTTCTGCAGCTGATAAAAACTGCACTGTCTGCAATATCTTCGAGAGAGGAAGTAAAAAATACAAACTGCTGCTTAAAGTCCTCACTGCCAATACCAGAAACTAAGCAGAAAAGAGAAAGCTAATCTTATTAAAACCCTTGCAGTTCTGGTCTCTCCTTACAAACACACATTTATTAGAAGGTAGCACATTACTGGCACAACACTATGACCTTCCAGGTATTTCTTTAACCCAGAACAACAGTAAGTGTTACAAGGTACCTTCCATATTGTCCTGCAGCAGTCAGAAATCATGTGTGGGTGGGCACAGATACACCAGAAGGCTAATAGGAGTGGGTGGGAGAGGAAAGAAACACCCACTCACTCACTGTTCCCAGCTGCCATCACATGGGACCACACCACACTGAGTAAGCTTGACCTCTCTCTTCAGGAGAAATTTGGTGATTGCAATTTACACGAGTGACTACTCAAGCTGGAAACAATCAAGCAAAGTTCCATTACATGGAAAACACAATTCAGAAATCTCAAAGTGTAACCATTTTGCTTATAAAAGAAGACTGACAGATAAAAATTAAGAACCACCTGGCCAGGCGGTGGCCCACGTCTGTAATCCCAGCACTTTGGGAGGCCGAGGCGGGCAGATCACGAGATCATGAGATTGAGACCATCCTGGCTACACGGTAAAACCCCGTCTCTACTAAAAATACAAAAAACTAGCCGGGCGTGGTGGCAGGCACCTGTAGTCCCAGCTACTCGGGAAGCTGAGGCAGGAGAATGGCGTGAACCCGGGCGGCGGAGTTTGCAGTGAGCTGAGATTGCGCCACTGCACTCCAGCCTGGGCAACAGAGCAAGACTCCATCTCAAAAAAAAAAAAAAAGAACCACCCAGAAGATTTATCTGGAACAAAGGAAGAGGTTGTCTTTTTCTTTAGAGTTTATTGGTTATGACATAATCTTATAAAGATAAAGCCATAATCCTATCATTATATTATGGTTCCACTGAAGCTGCCATATGTCTCTGATTAGGATACACATATAAATATCTATGCCTTGTTAAAAAGGATTCTCTAGAAAAAAAAGAAACTGATCCCTTTAAAAATTAGAAACATGATATAAGAAACTAGGAGCCTAAGTGGATTAATGAACAGTAAACGCTAAAATCTCTAAGTGTAGGGTGTTAAGGAAGGAAAAGTCTATCTGATTAATAGTAACAGCACTGGCATTTGCAGAGCACTTTCTCTGTGCCAGGTACTGTTATGCTAAGCACTTTAGGGTCATTAACTCCATCTTCCTGATGATTCCAGCAGTCAATCAATGATGATTCCCATTTTCATAGGAGGAAACTGAGGCTTCCAAGATCAATAATTTACCAAAGGCCACACAATTAGTAATGGGAAAGTAGGAAATCCATCCCAGGCAGTCAGACCTGGAAGACCACAAAGCTACCTCCACAATGCATTGCTATCCCGTCACCCCAGAGACACCCACAGCATCACTGAGATCCTCTGGTACCCTCGCTTCTCTGCTCTCCACCTGTGTGGCGGGCAACAGAAAGGAAATGCAGAAACTAGAAATGCTGTGAGGGTCTCTCTCAGGGGAAATCACTGTGGTTGCATGAACAGTTAAATGATGCTAAAAACCTGTACTTTAAAGGGGCCCAGTCCCTGGGAAGATCAGAAGTACACTTACACAACACTGAATTCCCATCTCATTCTAAGACAAGGCTATGGAATCACACAGTCGGATTCATAATTTTCTTGAACACTTTTAAATAAAATAAATAAAGAATGTTGTTTATAGAGTTACATGACAGCAGTATTAACACTGAAGTCCTGGAGCTACATTTAAGTGATCATTCACTAATAACCTGTGCTCCTTTAAGGCTCACACGTCTTAGTTAGAGATTTATCTTGTTCCAGGCTCTACTGACCATTCTGCGGTTACACACGTGCAGGTTATGATCGCGGTGCATGTGACACCATGGTCCTGCAGCGGTACTGCCTGTGTAGACTGGCATCTTGGCAGATAGAGATTAATGGGATCACATCACAATGGATTCAGTGCTTATAGTCCTTTAAATCTTGCTCCGGTCTAAACTGTGTGTTAAATTTTATAAATTAACATGAATACCTTCTTATTTTAATAAATGCTCTTGTTCATTTAACAAACCCAATAGATTCATGCTAATCTAGGCTAATCCATGAAATCTTTTAAAATCAGTGTTTCCCAGAGTGATCAGCAGAACTTGCTTTAGAATTGGCTTAAATACCACCAAAAACTGCAGATTCCTTGGGCCCCTCCCTGAGACCTACCAAATCAGAGTCTATGGGGTTGCAGTCCAGGACTCTGCTTTCCTATAAGGTGCTCCATTGATTCTAATGCACGTATGAAGGTTTAAGCGTAAAGACCCAGTATTAATGTTTGCCAACTGATTAAAAACAGCAAGAATTAAATCCACTTCCAAAGGGTAAACTCTGCAAACACAACACTATAAAGTCAGTGGAGGTCAAAAAATATATCTCAGAAATGGGGGAGAAAACAAATATGACAAAATCATTTAAAGACTCAAATATTAATTAAAATTTCAGTAACTCAGCCGGGCATGATGGCTCATGCCTATAATCCCAGCACTTTGGTAGGCTGAGAAGGGTGGATCACCTGAGGTCAAGAGTTCGAGACCAGCCTGGCCAACATGGTGAAACCACGTCTCTACTAAAAGCACAAAAATTAGCTGGGCATGATGGTGCATGCCTATAGTCCCAGCTACTTGGGAGGCTGAGGCAGGAGAATTGCTTGAACCTGGGAAGCGGAGGTTGCAGTGAGCCGAGATTGCGCCACTGTACTCCAGCCTGTGTGACAGAGTGAAACTCCGTCTCAAAAAAAAAAAAAAAAAAATCAGTAACTCTATTTGAACTGCAAAATTTTAAAACTACAGAATCATTTTTTAAATGTATTTCAAAGTAGTTGGGAATTAGAATTCGACTCATCTGCAGAGGACTCTTGATGATGAGATGAATGCCGTATTATCACACCTGTTAAGCAATCACTGGGGGCCAATTATGTACAAGGTGCCACCTGAAGGCTCGGCAAAGGATGAGAAGACACCATCCAAAGGCACTGCCCAAGCCCTGAAGGAGCTTAGAGTATGCAGGGAGGAAGCTTAAAGAATCAACTTCGACCCAAGAAAAATGAGACATGCTGCGTATCATTTTTAAATACAACTGGAATATTTTATAACTCGTTTTTTAAATCTAATAATATACAGTAGATGCTCTGTGTCTGTACATATAACACTACTTCAATCTTTTTTTTTTTTTCTTAAGAGACAGGGTCTCACTCTGTTGCCCAGGCTGGATGTACAGTGGCACAATCACGGCTTACTGGAACCTCGAACTCCTGGGCTTAAGTCATGGAGTTAAAGCCACGACTTTAGCCTCCCATGTAGCTGGGACTACAGGTGCATGCCACCATGCCTAGCTAATTAAAAAAAAAATTTTTTTTTTTAAAGTAGAGATAGGGTCGCTATGTTGCCCAGGCTGATCTCAAACTTCTGGCTTAAAGCAATCCTCCAGCCACAGCCTCCCAAACTGCTGGGATTACAGGTGTGAGCTATCACACCCAGCATCTACTTCAATCTTTGGCATTTGCAGGCCATTATGAAATGTATAAGGCACAATTCACTTACTTAATCCCTCATTGATAGACATTTAAAGATGCTTCCAGTTACTTGCTACTATAAACAATGCTGAAGTGAACAACTTTGAACATTATCTTTGCATTTATGCGTGATATCTATTAATTGGAATAATTTGGTCAAAGAGTACATATTTAAGCTTTTACAGTTCCAGATTGCCACCACAAAGGTCGAGACCATTGTAGACTCCCTGCTTCGGTGTGGGATAATGTCCATCTCCCTGCACCGGGGGAGTTTGTTTGTTTGGTTTTTTGTTGTTTTTTTTTTTTTTTTTTTTGAGACGGAGTTTTGCTGTCATTGCCCAGGCTGGGCAACCTCCGCCTCCCAGCTTCAAGTGATTCTCCTGCCTCAGCGTCACGAGTAGGTGGGATTACAGGCTTGCACCACCACCCCCAGCTATTTTTGTATTTTTAGTAGAGACGGGGTTCTCCATGTTAGTCAGGCTGGTCTTGAACTCCCAATCTCAGGTGATCTGCCTGCCTCAGCCTCCCAAAGTGCTGGGATTACAGGCTTGAGCCACCACACCCAGCCTCCTGTACCCCATTTTTTTTTTTTTTTTTTTTTGAGAAGTCTCGCTCTGTCACCCAGGCTGGAGTGCAGTGGCGTGATCTCGGCTCACTGCAACCTCTGCCTCCTGGGTTCAAGGGATTCTTCTGCCTCAGCCTCCTGAGTAACTGGGACTACAGGCATGTGGCATTACACTTGGCTAATTTTTTTGTTTTTAGTTCACCATATTGGCCAGGCTGGTCTTGAACTCCTGACCTCATGATCCACCTGCCTCAGCCTCCCAAAGTGCTGGGATTACAGGCGTGAGACACCACGCCAGGCCCCTGAACTCTTTTATCCAAGGTGACCACATGAACCAGTTTGCCCAGGAGATCTGGTTTACCCAGAATAATTATTCAGTGTCCCTTTTACTCTCTGTAGAGTCTCTCTCTGTCACCCAGGCAGGAATGCAGTGGCACTATCCTGACTCACTACAGCCTCCAACACCTGAGCTCAAGAAATCCTTCCACCTTAGCCTCCCAAGTAGCTGGGACTACAGGTGTATGCCACATGCCCAGCTAATTTTTTAATTTTTAATTTGTAGAGACAGGATCTCACTATGTTGCCCAAGCTGGTCTCAAACTCCTGGCCTCAAGCCATCCTCCCACCTCAGCCTCCCAAAGCACTGGGATTACAGGTGTAAGCTACCTCCTCATTTTGGATGTGAGTTGTATGGTCATGCTAGTGTTAACATTCATCTTTGCCACCAGAGAAGCAAAAAGTGATCTCAGTTTGGATTTATTTCATTGTTAGTAAAGTTGGGCATTTTTTATGTTTATCGACTATTACATATTCCATGAGTTGAATGTTATAACCCCCAATTTGAGAAGGGGGCTTAATAACAAAAACCTTAATTTTTTAATATAAATAGTGAGAAGCTTTCTATGTATGTGGGTCAATTCAGGAAAAACAATGTTTCTAGGTGTTTTTCTCCATTCAAAATAGAAATCACTTTTTTAAACTAGCAGAGACAGAAATGTATATTCCTGCAAATTACATTATCTTCTTTGTTGAATAATACCAATGAGAAATTCTGCACTCCTCACAGTTTTGAATCTTCTGACATTAGATTTAGATCTCACTGAAGTCTGAAGGTTGTTCTTTACTGGGTTATATTCTCATAGCAATTTCAGCGTACTTATATATTTAGCAACAATGGGTTCCCAAGCGACAGCAACTGAACACTTGTGATTTACCAGCCTTTGAGATGGTAGAATCAGAGCACCTTATTCCAAGTAAAATGTAAGTGACATCAAAAGTTATTCTGTACCTGGAAAAAGAAGGATTCAACTGCAAATTATTTAAACGCAATTCAGCAGTTTCCTACTAGTCTCAACACACTTCTGATTTAATGTCTACACTAAGCTACAGGCAGAATAACTTATTACTCTGAATAGTACCATCTCTTTCTAATAAGGAAAATGGAACAAGTTAGATATTGCCTCTCTACTGGCTTGTGAGCTAGACAGAGTTCAGCTAACTGGCCTTCAGTAAGCCTCCACTTGAGTATCAAATGGACAATACTGCTTTACCTTATAGGTGATGTCCAACCTGGCCTCTCTGAGCTTCAAGAGAATCAAGAAATATTAAAAACATTAATTTTAACACTTTTACTGGCCACAAGTTTAAACAGGGCTCATCTGATATAGTAATTTAACACCTAACCTATTTTGCACTTACTTAGGGCAAAGGAACAGTATCCCTACGAAGTAGTAGGAGTATCATTATCCGCACTTAACAGATGGAGAAGCTGAGGCATCAGAGGCTAAGTAATTTGCCCAAAGCTAGATAAGCTAAAAAGTGACAGCCAAGATCTTGAGCGCGAGAATTCTGATTCCAGAACCTCTATGGTAGAACCACTACAGTATCCTATGTCCTGTTACTCACAGAAAATAGGTTCTGTTTTAACTTAAGCTATTTAATGTTAGTAGTACTCAACAAATTAAGAAAAATAAAAATCAGCTGGGCGCAGTGGTGCATGCCTGTAATCTCAGCACTTTGGGAGGCTGAGGCAGGCAGATCACAAGGTCAGGAGGTCGAGACCATCCTGGCTAACACAGTGAAACCCCATCTCTACTAAAAATACAAAAAATTAGCCAGGCGCGGTGGCGGGCACCTGTAGTCCCTGCTACTCGGGAGGCAGCAGCAGGAGAATGGGGTGAACCTGGGAGGTGGAGCTTGCAGTGAGCCAAGATCGCGCCACTGCACTCCAGCTTGGGTGACAGAGCAAGACTCCATCTCAAAAAATAATACTACTAAAATAAAGAAAAATTAAAATCCTGATTATAACCATTAATTCAATTTTCTTTCTAATTATAGGTAAAAATGTCTCTGAAAGCATTTCATTTTCCACTTCCCTCATGCCCTCTTGAGTCTGTCTTTAGGCCCTCCAAAGTCTCTAGCCTCCAACACTGCTGAATTTCTACAGTGAAAAGAGCAGACGTCAAAACAGCTGACAGGGATAAAGAGGAAGAACAGAGAAGCTCTAGCTCAGTGGGTCAACCTCTAGTCAACAACAGGAAGGGGCCCTGGGGCAGGCCCCTGCCCAGGGAGATACGTGCTAGGAGGAGATGGCTTGCTTTGGTGGCAATTGAAAGCAAAACAAATAAAAACTCCCTGGTCCTCCATGTTGCCTAAACTCTGGGAATACTGATAAATATGTTTTAGTATCTCCTGTGCACAGAACAAGGCCATGGAAGAATAACTTAGAAAGAAACATCATAGTTGATGACAGCAAAGTATGTTTTTAGGTCCGCTCAGAACTCCCAGATCATGGCCATAAACGTACTGAAGCCACTCCCAACAACTGAGGACAAACAGGGCATATAGCTTTTTAACTGTGTCCACCATTTTCACTCCTTATGGCTCAGTCAATGGGGGAGAGTAAAAGCTGGTTCTTCCTCAGTCATCTGTGAGTAAGACAAAAACTCAGCAGTCAGGGAACCACAGAACCTAAAAATCACCAACTTCAATAAAAAGCAAAGTACCAACAAGTATAGTATCCATGCTCTCATGTGTAGAAAGGCCAAAGGAGGGGCTTTATATACACTGACATACTGCATAAGCACGTGCGTGAACAGCATAATCCTGAAAGAACATAGAGAACACTGATCACAGTGGTGTCCTCTTGAGAAAAGGTTTCAGAGATGATATACGCAAAGGGGTTAGGGGGATAAAGATGGAGCAAAGATTTATTTTTGGGATTTATTTTTCACCCTGCAGATTTTTAGGCTGTTTAAATATTTTATCCCATGCATTCTATTTCAGTTCTTTTATCCCATGCATTATATTTCAGTTCTCTTAAAAAAATTCCATTTCAAACACTTGTAATATCCAATACATTGGAGACAGTAAAGGAATGAGCTATAAGGAAGCCCAGGTCCTGGCTCTGTAATGAATTCTCAGCATGATCTTGAACAACACATGTAACAACACGCACTAAACAAGGGGCCTGGGAGGTGCAGGGGAGAAAAGTCTGCTGTAAGTACTAGGAGAGTAGCTCTGTAAGAGTACGGTCTTCACTGTCTGTCTGACACACTGCCACATCCCTAAACACAGCCAACTGCCTGGCATATAGTAGGGGCTCAAGTCATGCTTTTTTTTTTTTTTTTTTTTGAGACAGAGTCTTGCTCTTGTCACCC